>NC_133130.1:123984241-124160084 GCF_048418815.1 Hemitrygon akajei | reverse complement strand
TAGCAGATTTGATCATTCTGAATCTGGCTATTTAACAAAAAAACTGGTTGGAGGTTTCTGAAACAGGAGAGGGCAAAGAGCTGAGAAAACGAACATCAAAAGGTTAAGTAGTCCGAATAAAGCAGTGTTTTCAAACGTCCAGTCGCTACACGCTGCACTTGCCCTGGCTGAGCCTTGCATCAACAAGGGTAGATGCCTCAGCAGGCTCCGTAAGAGTATAGGACAGTTCACACGTGAGATTCCCAGCTCAGTCGTGGACCCAAAACTGTCAGGCGAAGAGCCTCAGCTGAGACGGGTGATAATCTCTTACCAAGGGAGCATGTCCACAGTTTAAATCGAGCAGTGTCTGTGTCTGGGTCTGGGTTGCTGGCTGTTGGTGAGTGAAAATAAGGGGCAATTTCAGAACGATATGTCATGAACTGCACACTATTGGTAAATTGGTTTGTTCAGGATCAAAGATTGTTTATTGGCATTCCTCCTATCACCCCAGGTCATGCCCTCTTCTCATTGTTACCATCAGGAAGGAGGTACAGAAGCCTGAAGGCACACACTCAGTGATTCAGGAACAGGTTCTTCCCCCCTGACATCTGATTTCTCAAAGGCATCGACTACTTTATGTATTGCATTCTACTGCTGCCGCAAATTTCACGACTTATGTTGGTGATATTAAAGCTGATTCTGATTGGGAATCTTCAGTCCACGAGTGTAAAGGAGAACGACATTATTGTTACTCAGGATCCGATGCAGCATAAAAACAGAATAAATATAAATAACGCAATAAATATAAAATACAAAGTACAAGGAACTGTTTGAATGTGGCCTTATATAAATAAAATTAGTTTATATACATAGATTGATAAGGTGACGCTAGGTTCAGAAGTAGCTGGGCACGAGGGTGACTCTAACAGGAAATGATGAAGCGACAAAGTGCCTCGGCTGGAGGTGATGTTCTAGGCAGCAGAAGGGCAGCAGAAGGGCAGACGAAGGGCAGACGAAGCAGGACAGTGACTGTGTCATTGCAGGTAATCGTAAAGTGGCAGTGCATGGGGAGGGGGAGGGTGGGGTAAAGACTGCCGAGGGCCTGTGTAGAGGAGTGACTGATGTGGATGTAGAGGTGGTGGTGAGGTGGGTTAATGGGTGGAAGCGTCGGCTTGGGGGCAATTATTGTAGCACTTACCGAGGTAGACTGAAAAACCTTTCTTTTATGCCCTCATGCAGACCATTTCAGTACAACAGCGCATTAAAATAGTAAGAGGTAAAACAATAAGAGTACCCAGAATAAAGTGCTACAGTCAGCGAGGTAGGGCAGCCCAGCTAAGTAAACCTTTCTATTATAGGACACTGATGAGTATGGATTTCAAGACGCCGACATTTTTACGTAATATTATTCATTCTTTGGGTTTTTTCTCCTTCTGTTTCGCGAATGTCTGTGAAGAGTAAGAATTTCAAGTTGTGTACTGTATACATTTTCTGGTATTAAATGGGACCATTGAACAACTGAATATTCCTTTTCATTTAGCACAGATGCTTAGCGTCGTCCAGGTGGTTGCAGACCGTTTTCAATGTGCATTGTGCATTTCACGTGGCGTTGGCACTTTGAGGTTGGGTGGGGCCTATCACCTGCTTCCCAAATAAATAAATAAATAATAAACAGACGAATGGAAAGATAGATAAACATAGATTCTAAGCACAAGAAATCTGCAGATGCTGGAAATCCTGAAGAATACACACGCACACAAAACATGCTGGAGGAACGGAGCAGACCAGGCCGCATCTATGGAGGGGAATAAGCAGTCGACGTTTCAGGCCGAGATCCTTCAGCAACATAGCGAAGTTAACGTAGCAAACGTAACAAGGCGCTAAATATATGCCATTTATTCTGACACTAAGTACATTATGGCAGATGTAAGGCAGTCAAAGGCGACCTGATAACAATCTAACACATGTAGAATGGAGCGACAGGACAGCGCTGACAGGTAGTGCAGCTGAAGAGTTTACCTGTGCGTGGTGGTGGGGGGGGGGGGGGGGCTGGCGGTGGAGAATCGGCTTTTCAAACCACTTACCAGCATATGAAACATCCGACTGGTTCATTTACCTCGCTTCATAAAGTCCGGTGTGAAATCGGAACAGACCCGACTCTAAGGCTGCCTGGATGGCGTACACATCTTTTCTGCTGTCCGGATATACAACGCAGAAAATGCTCAGATTTTTAGTGTTAAATATCAAGAGCTTTTAACTGAAAGCGCCCGCCAATAACCAAATAGAATCGGAACCGATTATTCCTTCTGGAGAACTTTGCTTTAGCGAGGATAGTAAGGAGACCATATCCCCTACACTCGGCAGGCAAATACGTCACCGCTTCCATCAACGCTTTCTCATTACTTCTTGCGATGTATAATCGCAACATAAATATATATTTAGATTTAGTACGGTGGGTACAAAAACGTTTTGTGTTTAGGCGGTCTAGTGTAGCTAATACTTGGAGAAAAATCTCCGAGACAGAATTAGTCCAAGTGTGCATTTCGAGCAGTCTGTGGCCACCGCTCTGTGCGATTCTCATTCACTGTCCGTTTCTAAGGTTCATATTGACGCTGGACTTTTCTTTACTCATATTCTTATCATTTCAAACAAAAGAGAAAAAAAATGGAACACCGATTCAATGAACATTCTTTATCAAAGTATGTATGTAGTATTCAGTCCTGAGATTCATCTTCTCCACAGACAGCCACAAACAAAGAAACACCATGGAACCCGTTCAAAGAAAAACTTCAAATCCTCCAATGCGCAAAGAACAAGTCGTGCAAAAGGCACAAAAACGAACGAAAAACATAAAGTATAAACCTTCAAACCACAAATCATCGAACAGTCCAGAAATATTCAGTTCAGCTCAGTTCAGTTCATAATATATCAAAAAAGTAGTAAAAATAAAACACTATTACTTTGTTATCTTACACAAAGTATGTCGGTATCCATATGGTAAACGCATTGAGGTTGGGTGAGACCAGAATTAGAGATCATGAGTTCAGGGTGAAATATGAAATGTTTTAAAGGGGATCTTCTTCACACAGAGGTGGGAGAGTGTGGAACGAACTGCCGGGGAAGAGGGAGATGTGGATTCGATTTCAGCATTTCAAATAAATCTGGATAGGTGCATGGATGGGGAAAGTATGGTCCGGGTGCAGGTCTATTGGACTAGGCAGAATAACAATTCGGTACGAACTGGATGGGCTAAAGGGCCTGTTTCTGTGGTGTATTATTCTGTGACTCCTCTGTGCTAACGATCTCAAAAAGCTTGGTGATCTCTAATTTGGATTTTCTGCTAAGTTTACTCCTCACCGCATCAAAGTCGTCAACACCCCGAAAGACTGTGTGAAAGTAACGCAATAAAATAAAGCATTGATTCGGGCCACCGTACCCTTGCTCGGACCAACTCTGTAAATGGCGGGGACGATAAAGAATGCAGTGACCGCCCACGACTAACCGGAAGAATTTACCGTCATTCAAAACTAACATCTCCGGGGCCGGGTTCCTCTACAACCCCTCTGTGTTCCTTCGCCGCTACCTCCCCCCACACCCCCCAAGTTGACAAACCAGAACGGTCTAAGGTCACACCGGGATTCACTTAATATTATCACACCAGCAAAACAGAATTCGATCAGGGCCCCTTGTGTGTAAGGTGGTAAATATTTGTAAGGTTGCTTAGACACCTCACACCGCCCCTTCAGACGCAACCTACAAAGCTCCACGTCTGTTTTACATGCAAAACTAACAGCCACAAAACATTCCGCTCAAACTCAGAACTCAGATGGATAAGATACTAGCACCGAAACTCGGTGTTACTATTTCCTTAACAAACAATGCAGAGCAGAATCACGTTTAATATCACTGGCATATGTATCGTGAAATATGTTTTGCGGCAGCAAAGAATTGCAATACATAATAAAAAGATCTATAAATTACTGGAGAGAGAGAGAGAGGGAGGGAGAGAGGAGGAGGGAGGAGGGGAGAGAGAGAGAGAGGGAGAGAGAGAGAGAGAGAGAGAGAGAGAGAGAGAGAGAGAGAGGGAGAGAGAGAGAGAGAGAGAGAGGAGAGAGAGGTGAATGTGTGGAATTCGTTGCCACAGACTGCTGTGAAGGCCAAGTCATGCTTCATAGTAGGGGTGGTGTGTTTTTGATGACGTGTCGTATGTGTCGTAAATGCCAAACATAGCATTTAGTCTGATGGCCAAAAAGCTCAATTTGGTTTCATCAGAAACACCTTCCAGCTGACTTCAGAGTCTGGCAAACACTAGCCGATATTTCATGTGAGTTTTTTTGAACAGTGCCTTTCTCTTTACCGCTTTCCCATAAAGCTGCGATCGATGAAAACACCTGGGCAAACAGTTGTTTGTCTGCACAGTCTCTCCCATCTCGGCCACTGAAGCTTGTAACTCCTCCAGAGTTGTCATAGGTCTCTTGATAGGTATTTCTCACAAGTCTCCTTCTTGCACGGTCACTCCGTTTTTGAGGGTGGCCTGCTCTGGGCAGATTTACAGCTGTGCCACATTCTTTCATTGACTTAGTTGATTGACTTAACTGTACTCCAAGGGACATTCAGTGACTTGAAAATTTTCTTGTAGCCATCGCCTGACTTGTGTTTTTCAATAACCTTTTCGTAAAGTTGCTTGGAGTGTTCTTTTGTCTTCATAGTGTAGTTTTTGCCAGGATACTGACTCACCAGCAGTTGGACCTTCCAGATACAGGTGTATTTTTACTATAATCAATTGAAACACCTTGACTGCACACGGTGATCTCCAATCAACTAATTATGTGACTTCTAAAAGCAATTGGCTGCACCAGTGATGATTTGGTGTGTCATATTAAGGGGGAGGTGTGTGTGAATACTTATTTTCTTATACTCAATTATTTGCTGTTTTATATTTGTAATTAATTTAGATCACTTTGTAGAGATCTGTTTTCACTTTAACACGATCAGTGTAAAAAAAAGCCAAATTAAATCTAGTGTGATCGAATGTTGTAAAACAATAAAACACGAAAATTTCCAGAGGAGGTGAATACTTTTTTATGGGCACTGTACGCACATGCACACATACTCACTCACTCACTCACACACACAAGGAGTAGTGCAAAAATAGAGCAAAAGTAGTGGGGTAGTGTATGTCCATCCAGAAATTGTCTACCCTGATGGCGGTGCGAAGAAACAGTTCCTAAAACGTTGAGTGTGTGTCTTCAGTCTCTTGTACCTCCTCCTTGATGGTAGCACTGAGAAGAGGTCATGTCCTGGGTGATGAGGTCCTTAATGGTGGATGCCGCTTGTTTGAGTTGCTTTTGAAAATGTCCACGACGATGCTGGCTGAGTTTGCAATTTTCTGCAGCTTCTTCCAGTCCTGTGCAGTGCCCCCTCCATACCTGATGGTGATGCGAGCAGCTAGATCTGAAACACTGCGGATCATTAAAACTCGAGCATAACACTGGATAAGGTTGGAAAGACTCCGCAGATTAGACAGAAAGATAGGTAACATTTAGTTTAGTACCACTGTAACCTATATTAAATGCTGGAGGAACCTAGCAGGTCAGGCAGCATCTATGGAAAGGAATAAAGAATTGACGTTTCGGGCGGAGAACCTTCATCACTGGACCTGAAGAAGGTCTCGGCAAGAAATGTCGACTCTTCATTCCTCTCCACAGATGCTTCCTGACCTGCTGAGTTCCTCAAGGATTTTGTGCGTGTTCTTCTGGATTTCCAGCGCCTCGTTCTTTATGAATACTACCACTGTTTTGCTTTTTACATCTTCTGCTCGTGACTGGCACCAGATGATTGTCTTCAAAAGCTCCTACTGCTCCGAAAAAGGTCATTTGCTCAGAGCTGTCATGACGACCTGTGATATTAAAATTAGAATGGCTCTAGTGTTTAGTTTCCATTCAATGAGTGGATTTTTCCCAGCAGTAAAGGCCGATGCTGTCGCCATTTTCATAGTTAACCCAGCGCTCTAAGGATCAGAGGTGGAGTTGAGAATTTGCTTTCTGCGTGAAGTTATTGTGAGCGGGACTGCTCTGCCAGCGCAGAAGCAGAACCTGAAACAGGTACTTTTCTTTTCCTTTCTCTTCTGCCTTTCTTTATCTATCTATCTACTTATTGATTAATTACATGAGACACCATGTGGAATAGACGCTTCTGGCTCGCACTGCCCAGCAAACCCCGATTTCAACCTAGCCTGATCACGGGACAATTTACCACGATTAATGAACCTACCAACCGGTACGTCTTTGAACTGTGGGGTGAAACCCACGTGGTCACGGGGAGAACGTACAGACGCCTTACAGGCAACGGCACGAATTGAACCCGCGTGGCTGGGGCTGTAAAGTTTTGAGCTAACCAGCATACTACCGTGCCGCCACTCCAAAAGAAAATGTGACATGTAATACACGCGCACGGACTGCTGGAAGAACTCAGCACGTCAGACATCCTTTACGGAGATGAATAAACAGTCGACATCTCGGGCTGATACCCTCCATCAGGACCTGAAAGGGTCGGGGAACATGCCAGAATAAGAAGGTGGGAGGGGGAAGACAGAAGACGACACGGTAGCATAGTGGTTAGCACAACACTTTACAGTATAGGTGACCCAGGTTCAATTCCTGCCACTGCCTGTATGGAGTTTGTACATTCTCCCCGTGACCACGTGTGTTTCTCCCGGGTGATTCGGATTCCACCCATAGACCAAAGTTGTGCCAAAGTTACCAAAGTTAGTTGTACCAAAGTTGTGCCAGTTAAATGGGGGGGGGGGGGGGGTGCTGGGCAGCACAGCTTGAAGGGCCGAATGGGCTTTATCTCAATAAATACATAGGTAGGTAGGTAGGTAGGTAGGTAGGTAGGTAGGTAGTTAGATAGATTACATGTGATAGGAGAAGCCAGGTGAGTGGGATGGACGGGGGTATAAATTAGGAAACTGGGAGGTGATAAGTAGAAGAGGCAAAGGGCTGGAGAAGAAGGAATCTGATAGGACAGGAGAGTGGACTGTGGAGAAAGGGAAAGAGGCGGGGAACCAGGTGATGGGAGGTGGGAAGAGGCCAGAGGCCAGAGTGGGGACATGGAGAAGAGGGAAGAGGGAAGGGGGAAGGGATAAAAAGGGCATATAACAATTATCCCCAAAGATAGATATCCTGCAACCAAACACAATTACTCATTCGCTGGCATTCCTTTTCAAAAAACAAGAAAAAATCTTGCCCTGCGACTGGTCTTTGTTTTGTGCCCCATTGTGTAACTGTTGAGGGTTCCTGGGTTAAAAAAACAGCCGATTGTCCGCGGTGAAGAGTTCGCCATTGAGACGCACTTCCTAATTAGCAGGTGTGTAGATACACGCGATTTGCCGCCGTTAATGCGCCTTTTATTAAGTGTTTGTTGTGCTTTAACATTTTAATAGGCTAATCAACAACAGCACTCCAAACTTTTCTTTGCCATTCACGTGTCCACCATCAAGAATGATTCATGAGCTTTTAGGTTTCCTGAGGACGTTGATAGTTCAAGCAGATAACGGACACCACCAAACACCGCCTGGCCTAAAACAAACTCATTTTAACTCCTAGAAAGGACAATGAAGAAGGGGGTGGGGATAACCTGTGCGCTCAAATGAATTCGCCTAATTGGCAATCTGATTAAGTAGTTTTTCATTCTCCCTCTCTGTTGATATGATATTTCGTCCCGAGTCCCACTGAATGTCCGCCTTGTAATTGTGCCTTTTGAAAAAGCCCCATTCAATCACAAAGTCAACAGAATTGAGACACTTGGTGGGGGAATGAAGAAAGGTTCGTTGAGGTAAATCTTTCTTCGCCTGTATCTAACCCGCTCCACTCCATCTTGGGTAGCAGGTTAGGATGTTAATTCTCCGCGCCTTTTTTTTGCTCTCCAGAGTACAAAAGACTGGTGGGATCTTTTAAAGTGACATTCTGCGGAGAATGGAAGGGATCTTTTATATCTATTCACGGTGTCTTTCAACTTCAAGTCACCTGGAAATATAAACTGAGTGCTGGAAAAGGATACTGGTGGTCCTTGAGAGTTTAAAATTTCCTTCGGCTTCTCCAGCGCTCTTGAAAGCCTTGAATGGTATTTCTTTCTACATGTGCAGTATCCTTTCTCAAAGAGTGAGGTTTGACATAATCTTTTGTAAACTAGTTACAATAGCATTCGTCGTGTCTACCTCGCGTTCTGTCACTTTTTTAAAAAATATAGTTTAATGATTAGTATTAGACTAGTTACAGACACCATTTCATTTGGTTGCGCCGCGTCGTGATTTACTACGCCTTTTAGTTGCGATGTGCGTCCAAAGAAACAAATCGGGCGAACCCCGCGTTTTAAAATTTTAATTCTCATAAATACACTTCAATAAACACAACGGCAAGCAGGAATGCACGGGCATGTAGCGAGATAAAGGATCTTTTCTCTTAAATAACTAGCCCATAACAGCAATAGCATCTGATCTCGGGTTATATGTAATTAACTGTTAGGTGTGTGTGTGTGTGTGTGTGTGTGTGTGTGTGTGTGTGTGTGTGTGTGTGTGTGTGTGTGTGTGTGTGTGTGTGTGTGTGTGTGTGTGTGTGTGTGTGTGTGTGTGTGTGTGTGTGTGTGATAAAGATAAATGTATCATCAAATCAGCGTTACATTTTAAGATTTTAAATAAATTAATATACAGTATGTAGAGAAATAAACAGGATGCTTTAATTTTAACTGTGCACAGTGTAAAATAATTTTCATATCAATATTGTTTCTTATATCTATTCAATAATTTACGAAATTCTCTGTGAAACGCATCAACTATTAATATGATCACTGCAGTGAAGATAATGGCATTTGTGAAGAAGTCAGTTCCCAATGGATATCTGTCTGACAACGTTTTGGGATTTTCTGCCTCCCACGTTTCAGAGATTTTTTAAAAATTCCATAATCTGTACAATTAACTAGTTAACATTTATTTTGTTCCGAAAATAAAGACTCTAAGTTTGTTGAGGAAACACCGAATGCATTTCCAGTAGTAAAGTTGCAGAAACTTGAATTTAAAAGATCTGTAAAGTAATTGACTACTAAAGCATTTAGAAGAAGCGTCTCGGCTCGAAACCATTTGTTCCTCTCCATAGATGCCGCTGACTTCCTCCAGCATTTTGTGTGCTGTACTCTTAAAATTGTAACGTTGTGAATTGACACCTAGTGAAACTGTAAGCAATAGGGGACCCCTTTTGTGAAGGAATTCACGCAGCAAAAGCAGCGCTAACAGCAGGTCGGTTCCACAAACTCCAAGACAAACGAACAAATCGGATTAGAGTAGAAAAGGGAAAGGGTCAGTATGACTATGGTGGGCCGAAGGGCCCATTACTGCGCGGACCAACTTCGGGATTCTAGTTATAACCCATTTGCCGCATTATTAGTTATTGACGGGTTTGCAGTATTTTCTGGAGCCTATCTGTTAGGTTAAGGCTCTGAACCGATTATAAGTTTTATAATTTAAAATGAGGCTCAAACCAGATTCCCAAGCGAAGAACTAAATTAATGAGAGAATGTCCGTAAATTTTTAACATAAGGCTCCCCTCTCCGAATTTATTAGTATCAAAATACACGTTCATCAGGTCTGCAAGGTGAATGGAAACTGTGTTCACATTACCACACGGTTCAACTTACCAGAAGAAAATTGAATGTTTAGTTGAATAAGTTTAGTTAGTTTAGATTTTCTTTTTATCTACAATCGAACTGCATTTTGATCTCGAACAGAGATGGACAGATCAACTCTCGTTTTGATTTTGCTTTTAATCTGCAGACATGCCACAGGCTTATATATATATAGTGGTAATTGTATTCAAGGACCTCTGCAGCAGCTGTGGTCAAAAATCGTGGTTTGAAATGTCTTCTGCAATGTATTTTTAATGGTGGGAGTGGACAGAACGTTGTACAAATTGCTCTAACAACTAATTTCTATCTTAATATTTTACGAGTGAGAACAGTTTAAATTCCGTTTGGCATCGACGTCATCGTGCAGAGTAACAACGCGAATATCAACACAATTTTAATTTTTAAAAAAGGTTGGGAATTGTATAACAATTTTTTTAGACTGAAGTTAAAGAATGCGTAAAAATGTCTTCCTCAACAGATAACTTCAGAACCTAACGTTATCTTTTCAAGTTTTAATTTGTTAAACCAGATTTTGTCAATTGTTAAATTCCCGGCGAGGTTTATCAGTCTTTTGCGATTAGAATTAATTAACGCCCAATTGACCTTTAGTTGGTTATACACTTGAAGTAATTTTAATTGAAAGCATTGATACTAAGTAGTTAGAGTCATCCGTTAAACGTGTACATTTTCCGCCGCTGTTTTATGATTCCTCTGGCCCCTATCCCGGAGCTGGTTTAACATCCGGGAGAACAAAGATTCACGAAAGCATTTTTCCTTAACGTCATACCTCCGAGTAACTCGGCCTTTCTACCGGTACTGTACTGATGAACTGAATGCAATAACTTAATAACGAGAGCGTGACGGAAATTAAATGCGGAAGTGAAGCATCAATTTTGATCAAATTATGTTGGTCCAGTTCAAAGGCTTCACTTAACAAATAGGCTCCGAAAGGTATTGTACACACTGATCAATCGGAGTTATCTGACGCTGCGGTACATGGTTATAACTGGAATCTCGGAGTTGTTCAGCGCCGAATCGGGTCCTTCGGCCTGCCAAATTCATTCATTCAAATTCATTCACCAACCTTTTCCTTTTCTACTCTAATCCGTTTTGCTCGTATTAGATCTGCCTATTAACCTGATCTGAACCACAGCAACACACGTAAAATGCTGGAGGAACTCAGCAGGCCAGGCAGCATCTATGGAAATGAATAAACAATCGACGTTTGTTTGGAATTAGGCAGCATGTCCGAGTTCGTTAATACCTAGAGAAAAGTATTTTCTGTTTTTTTTTAAACCACTAATCATGGTACTCAGTAGTTTACTTTTACAGGCCGAGTAGCAGAAGCAACGCTACACCTTTGGAATCATGAATTTATTATTAACAATGCTTTTTAGATTTTGGAGGGGGTTCTTTGTTAATGCTGGCCTTGATGCCAAGGGCCTTGTGGTGTTTATCCACCTCTTTCACTGCCGTGAGTTTGGGGATGTGCTTTGTATCTTTCTCTTGCGTTGCCTCGTTCACGTTCAACTCAACTCTCCAAACAAGGCAAGCCGGGAACCCACAGGTTAGAGATCCCCATGAAAGCTGATTCCGACTGGGATTCACTGCCTCTCCTTCACAAAACATTTAGGTCGCATCGTTTGTGGCTGAGCTAAATTTATATTCTGTAAGAGGTGGAAAATAGGATACAGACCTATTTCCAGTTATTTCTCTCGGCGTCAAATCCTCACTCACCGCACTAGAATTTATTGGAGAAGAGATTAAAAGCACACTAGAGATTTTTGTCTTTCTTACTCGTGTAATTTCCCGCACCTCGGGCTAAAAGCCTTGTATCTCCCGTCCTCTCATGTTTAGACTCATCGGTGAAGATTGCGCACGTTTTTTTTTCATCAAAGGAACTAAATTCAGAAGGCATTGGTTAGGTAGGTTGGAATTATTGGCCATCAAAGTGCTTGGGACATCACGAACGGATTATTCCAGGAATAATTCGAAACCACGCTCGAGAATGATGCGTTAAGGTCTCCCCGGGCCAAGAATGCTTGCTGCTATTTAAAGCGTAGATTTGTCAATGGTAGACACGCAGTCCTTCTCAACTAATGAAACATTAGCCAATAAATCAGAAAGCGTCGTATTTTATAGATTCTGTGGAAGGTGACATGGAACGCCCTGATACAGCAAGTGAAATGGTAGACGCATACCGGGAATTTATGGAGCACTAGATAATGCGGGTCTAGCTTTAACTATTAGCATGCGTGTTTTTATTGTTGAATATCAACACTTTTAATAGGCGTGAATGCCGTTCAAAGTTTCAGGCTCCCCTCGCAAGGCCTTAATTGGGCAGAAATACCTCTCTATCAAACAAGTGATTGAGGCGGGGTTTAAACGGGGAGGTTTTTAAGGGAAGATAGAAGGGAAGGAATTACGGATGCCATTTTTGAGGTTAGGGCCTAAATGAAGCAGGAAATGGCGTGGTGAAAGAAGCGGGTGAGAGCGATATATAAAAAAAGACGTGTAGGTGTCGATGGACAAGACTGGCAGTTATTGCCAGTCCACTGATCTCTCTTGCAAGGTGCCTGTCGTGAGCCCACTACCGTTACAACGCTCGGCCATGTTGGCGAGGGGCTGCCAGAATTCAGCCCGGGCGACACTGCACAAGGGGCGGCCCTTCGATTGCTGGAACTGGAGCAGCGGGAACGTTCGGGTATCGCACGAAAAGGAGTCATTTGGACGGCGGTGGAAAAGTCTACGGAGGAATTTAGAATTTAGAACAGTACATCTCAGGAACAGGCTCTTCGGCCCACAATGTTGTACTGAACCAATTACATTAGTTAATCAAATAGCCAGCTAAACTAATCTCTTCTGCCTGCACAATGTCCATGTCTTTCCATTTCCCTCACGTTCACGTGTCTCGGATAAGTCTGGATTGTATCTGCCTTTACCACCACCACAGGCAGCACATTCCAGGCACCCCCCCCCCCTTCCATTTTCAGTGTAAAAGAGGACTTGCCCTTCGCAACTACAAACGTTTGAACTTTGAAATTACCCTCTCTCACCTTAATTACATGCCCTCTGGTGTATTTCAATATGGGGAGAAGAATGGGAAAGTGGACACATCGTGAAATGGACTGAAAGCTTCCTGCTTCCAACTTCACCCTCCACAGATCCAACCCATACATCACCACACCACCTCGCCTCCAATTCGGATTTATTCTCCGCACTTGGCGCTCAAATACGACCGCTAACAGAGGATGAAGCAGGAAGAACCGTCCTTGCGTTACCTCGTACAACTCAGCTGACTGGACCAGTATTGTATACTGTTCTTCTCACCAGGTGTATCTCCCTCCTGCACTTTTGCATGGATGGGCTGCTAAATGATTCCGGCATTGAAAAGCTTGTCGTATGGGGAGCGTTTGATGGCTCTAGGCCTGAACTCACTGGAATTCAGAAGAATGGGGAGGGGAACCTCACTGAAACCTGTCGAATGTTGAAAGGCCCCGATAGAGTGGATGTGGAGAGGATGTTTCCTATGGTGGGGGAGCCTAAGTTCCGAGGACACAACCTCAGAATAGAGGGTGTCCTTTTATAACGGAGATGAGGAGGAATTTCTTTAGCCAGAAAGTGGAGAACCTGTGGATTTCAGTCGGATGTGGAGGCCGAGTCATTAGGTATATTTAAGGCAGAGGTTGGATAGAATCTTGATTAGTCAGAACATGAAGGGATACGGAGACTGGGGCTGAGGGGGAAAATGGATGAGCCATGAGGAAATGGCGATGCAGACTCGATGGGCCAAATGGCCTAATTTTATTCCTGTACATGGTCTTAAAGCAAAAATTTTAACTGCATCTCTGTGCACGTCACAATAATAAATCTATGATATTTTTACCGATGACTTGGCTGTTATGCTGTAAACATTTGATGGAGACCTCCCGAATCAGTTTCCATGATCCGCGTTTACTGTGTGTGTGTGTGTGTGTGTGTGTGTGTGTGTGTGTGTGTGTGTGTGTGTGTGTGTGTGTGTGTGTGTGTGTGTGTGTAATCAGCATTTCTAAAACAATGTTGCCCTCTTCCTACATATAACGCCCGAGGGTCAGATAGTTTCCACCATCAAAATCCCCTATGCACGGCACCCGAACTAAACCTACCAGTTTATCCACTCTCTGCAAAGGTGACGATTGATCTTGCAACCTGTAACAGCGAATCACTCATTGCGAAAATAACCCCCAGTTAAGCAAATGTGTGCATACCTATGCATGCAATGGAATGTCCGTGCGCATGTATGCCGGAGATATTCGTGCAGAGAACGGTGGGGTGGAATATATGGTACATACAGTAATGCACTGCAGACACACACACACACACACACACACACACACACACACACACACACACACACACACACACACACACACACACACGATTTACACAGACATAATAGTACCTACTTTTTGCAACTCCCATCGGGAGGGAAGAAGCACACTACTAGAGTATCAGGAAAAATATCTGGACAAGGACGATTACCTATTATTTTAAAATATTTGACTTTTATTCTTTAACTAATTCCTTAACAAAATATACTTAGAAAATGGACATAAATGTATAGTGACGAAGAAAACTGGGGGAACTCAGCCAAGGATTATTTATATGCATTATCTAAGAATTTCTGTTAGCGTGAATTAGCGTGAAATAATTTGAAATAACATCTCAATGTCAACATACCTTTTCTGAAATATTCTTCCTGAGAAACTGAGATTTTTGAGCAACATGTTAAAATAATTACTTTTATTTTGTAATAAGCCCTTCGAACAACCGCCGAGTAACCCGAGCCTGATCACGGGACAATTTATAATGACCAATCAAACAACTAACCGGTAGGTCTTTGGACTGTGGGAGAAAACCCACGTGGTCACCAGGAGAACGTACGAACCCCTCACAGGCAGGAGCAGGAATTGATCCCGGCTCTTTGGGACTGCAAAGCGTCGTGCTAACCGTTGCGCTACCGCGTCGCACGTCGCCTTCCCGAACTTCTTAGTCGTATAATCTTGATCGACGATTGACAGACGGATCGCCTGATACATGCCCAGATTCCCCGCCGCTTAACTTGTTGATACAGTAATGAATAAAGGTGACCGGAAGCTAAACAACTATCTGTCTGTCTGTCTATCTATCTATCTATCTATCTATCTATCTATCTATCTATCTATCTATCTATCTATCTATCTATCTATCTATCTATCTATCTATCTATCTATCTATCTATCTATCTATCTGTCTGTCTGTCTTTCTATATACCTATTTATCTATTCATGTGTAATACATAAATCTTGTGGATACTATAGAGAGAGTGCAGAGGAGATTTACAAGGATGTTGCCTGGATTGGAGAGCATGCCGTTTGAGAATAGATTGAGTGAACTTGACCTTTTCTCCTTGGAGCGACGGAGGATGAGAGGTGACCTGATAGAGGTGTATAAACGATGAGAGGCATTGATCGGGATAGCCAGGGGCTTTTTCCCAGGGCTGAAATGGCGAACACGAGGGGCCATAGTTTTAAGGTGCTTGGAAATAGGTACCGAGGGGATGTCAGGGATAAGTTTTTCACACAGAGAGTGGAATGCATTGCCGGCAACGGCGTTGGAAGCACATACAATAGGGTCTTTCAAGAGTATCTTAGATAGGTACATGGAGCTTAGAAAAGTAGAGGGCTATGCTGCAGGGAGGTTCTAGGCAGTCTCTATAATAGGCCACATAGTCGGCACAATAGCTTGGGCCGAAGGGCCTGTAATCTGCAGTAGATTTCTATGTGTTTATCTATCTATCTATCTATTTATTTATTTACTAAATAAATAAATACTTATTATTTATTTATAATAAATATTATAAATATTTATAATAAACAGAGTATCTTTAAGATACTCTAAAGATCTTACTTAAAGATACAGCCGGAACAGGCTTTTCCTGCATCGCCCAGCAACCCATCTATGTAACACTAGCCTAATGACAGGACAATTTACCCACTGACCGGTAAGTCTTTGACTGTGGGTCAGTGTCCGCAGGGTCACATGGGTGGCGGGCACGTACAAGTTGCTTACAGACGGTGCCGGAACATGCCGAGCTGTAAGAGCGTCGCGCTAAACCCTCCTCTACCGTCAATCATTATCTTCTTGCTATGCAAAGATCTGAAAATATTACCGCTAGTAGTCCGGTTTTAAATGAATCCTTTAAAAATCCTGGTAAGAAAGCACAACGTCTGATACGTATTTTAGTCATTTTTTTCCGGAAGAAAATACTCATAATAGAGCACGGGTGATTGGCCTTACCAAACTGATGACCTCAGTTCAAATTACTTCAACATCTTGCGAGTAGCTTTGGGCCCCGTATCTAGGAAAGGGCGCGCGGGCTTTAGAGAGCGTCCAGAGGAGGTTCACATGGGCGAAAGGGTTACAGTATGAGCAGTGTTCGGGCCTGTACTTGCTGGGGTAGAATCTCATTAAAACCTATCGAATATTGAAAGGTCTCGATAGAGCGAGCGGATGTGGAGAGGATGTTTCCTATAGTAGCTGGGTCTAGGTCAGAGGACACAGCCTCAGAATAGAGGGACGTCCAATTTGCACGGAGAAGAGGAGGAATTTATTAAGCCAGAGAGTGGTGAATCTGTGGAATCCGTTGCCATGGACGGCTTTTGGGACCAAGTGATTGAGTATATTTAAAGCGGAGGTTGATAGATCTCTATTAGTCCGGGTGTCAAAGATTACGGGAAGATAACAGGAGAATGGGTTTGAGCAAGATAATAAATCAATCATGATGGAATGGCAGTGCAGACTCGACGGACCGAATGGCCTAATTCTGTACGTGTGTCTTATGGTCTTAAAGTTTTTGGGTGCTTTCACCAGCTACATCCAGTGGCCACTTTATTAGGTACACCTGTACAACCTACTCGTTAATGCAAATATCTAATGTGGCAGCAACTCAATGCATAAAAACATGCCGCCGTGGCCAAGAGGTTCAGTTGTTGTTCAGACCAAATATCAGAATGGGGAAGGAGTGTGATCAAAGTGATTTTGACCGGGTGATTTGAGTTTCGCAGAAGCTACTGAAATTCTGAGATTTTCACACCCACCAGTCTCTAGAGGAGAGGTTCCCAACGTTTTTTAATGCCTTGGACCATATCAAACAAGAGGTTGGGAACCCAGGTTAGTCTAGAGTTTACAGAGAATGGTTCCAAAAACCCCAAATAAGTACATCCAGTTCTGTGGGCGAAAATGTCAGGAAGGCGACAGTAGCTCAAATAACCATGCGTGACAACAGTGGTGTGCTGAGGAACATCTCTGAACGCACAACACGCCAAACCTTGAAGTAGATGGGCCACAGGAGCAGAAGGATGCGAGCACACACTCAGTGGCTGCTTTATTAGGTGCAGGAGGCATGTAATAAAGTGGCCACTGAATGTCTATAGAGTCCGGAGAGAATGGCAATCCCATCAGTCCCAGCCAGACGGCAAACGGACAAATCATAGTCCTTATACAACTCAAGCACAACTCCCAATAATACTTCAAAATATATTAATGATATTAATACTAAGAGCAAAACAATCCAACTTACACACCAATCAAATCGTTGGTGACTGTGAACTCTCGGCCAAATGCATCTATCGCACAGTTTGTAAAGGGAAAAGCATCAAGTTGAATACGGTCACATGACCCGACCGCGGGACCTCTGGTTTATTAACTCCAGAACATCGGCGAACGGGTTAAAAGGAAAACTTTCCAAATTGAGAACTTTGGGTCTCAAGCGATCAGTCAGCATGAGCGTCCTGGAGACATAACCCGAAACAATGACCGCTGCCTTTTGGGGGTTTTCTGTTTTAACAATGTTTTTAATGGTTCCTATCGTTCCAGTCTTGTCTTTTCTTGTTTCAAGTTCTTGGGTGTCACCATCTCTGAAGATCTACCCTGAGCCCAACACATCGATGCAGTTACAAAGAAGGCACGACAGTGTTTTGTTTTGTCAGTAGGTGTTTGAGGAGATTTGGCATGTCACCAGAGACACTCACAAATTTCTATAGATGAAAAACATGGCAAGAATTCTAACCGGTTGCTTCACCGCCTGGTATGGAGGGACCACTCCTCAAGATCGGAAAAAGCTGCAGGAAAGCTCCGTCATGGACGCTGACCTCCCCAGCATCGAGGACCTCTTTAAGGAGCGATGCCTCAAAAAGGCGGCAGCCATCATTGAGGACCCTCATCGCCCAGGACATGCCCTCTTCTCATTGTAACCAATCCGGGGAGGGGCTACAGACCCCTGAAGACACACACTCAACGATTCAGGAATAGCTTCTTCCCCTCTGCCATCAGGTTTCTAGATAGACATTGAACCCATGAACACTACCTCATTACTTTATTTTTGCTCTCTTTATGCACTACTAATTTCATTTAATTTTAATTTATATTATTAATGGGCGTTGCAATGCAATGCTGCCGTATAACAACATATTTCACGACATACTGTAGGCCAGCGATATTAAACCTGTTTGTGATTCAGATTCACTCCGACCTCTGAACTACAACTGGTTATGGAAACTCGCAGAGAGACTCGTCATTCGCTGGCGCCTCTCCCAATCCAGTTGTCCCCCAAAACTCCGGACTCAACCGTTTCACGGAAGAATCTCCGGCATACTTACAGGGGAACTGCAATTGTGGAAATCCAGAGCGACACACAAAGTGCTGGAGGAACTCAGCAGGTCAGGCAGCGTCTATGGTGGGGATAAAGAGTCGATGTTTCAGGCCGAGACCATAAGACACAGAAGCAGAATCAGGCCATTCGGCCCATTGAGTATGTTCCGTCATTCCACCATGACTGATTTATTACACCCCTCAATCCCATACTCCTGTCTTCTCCCCGTAACCTTTGATGCCCCTACTAATCAAGAACCTGTCACCCTCCACTCTAAATGTACCCAAATGACTTGGCCTCCACAGCCATCCGGGGCAATGAATTCTGCAGATTCACCTCCGTTTGGTTGAAGAAATTTCTCCTCATCCCTTTTCTAAAGAAATCATGCTTCATCAGGATCGGAAAGGAAGGGGGAAGAGCCGGAATAAGAAGGTCTGGGAAGGGAGTTATCTTCCCCCAACTTCATATTTGACCTATGCTGCTTTGGGGTGGTAAGGCCGATTTCCTCTTCTGTACCTCATCTACCCGGATTCCTTCCCCAAATCACACACTGCAGCTGTACTGAGGCCGGGAGAGGGCTGCAGGAAATTCGGGGTGCTTGCATCCCAATAAAAAGTTAACCGCGTACGTAAAGCACACGAATTAGCCTACGCCAAAGACAGTGAGATTACAAACAACAGAATCCTCCAAAAGCCCACCCTCCATAATGCCTTTCTCTGACCGGCTGACACCCTTCCGCACCCCCATTCATTCTGCGCACTCGCAGTATCACATTTGCATTCCTTCCGCTCCCTCTTCTGGCTCCTGTCCCGATGAAGGGTCTCTGCCCAAAACGTCGACTGCTCATTTCTCTTCATAGACGCTGCCTGATCTGCTGAGTTCCTCCAGCATTTTGTGTGTGTAGCAGTAAACATTTAGTCTTTAGAGGTTTTGACATTAGCGTTATATATTTGTCACGTATACGTCGTTTTGCGTCAAACCAAATCAGCGAAGATTATGCCGGGGTGGCGCAATTGTCGCCATGCTTCCAGTGCCAACATTGCAGACCCACTCACAACTCAATAACAGTACGTCCTTGGAATGTGGGAGGAAACCCGAGCACCCGGAAACCCGAGCACGTGGTCACGGGGAGACCGTACAAGCTCCTTACAGACAGCGGCGGAAATTGAACCCGATCTTACAGCTGACATGGGTGTAGCGAATCTCCGTAAAAGAGGAGCGGTCATACCGCCCAGCACATAAAAAACTCTGGATACTTATATAGTAAGACATAAATTTCAAAGATTCAAGATTCAAAGTGCACTTATTATCAACGGATGTATAAATTATATGACCTTGAGATTCATCTGCTTAACAGGTGATCGCAAATCACGACATATAATATTCCCTGGAAGAAATAAAAGTTCCCCGTTGCTGTCAGTTACACTAAACCTTACGGGCTGGGAGGGGGAAATCGACTCAAGTTCAGGTTTAATTATCATTCAGTTTAACAATACATCAACCTCCAAGGACTCTTCAACTCCTGTTCTCCATACGTACTGCTTTATTATTATTATTACTATTATTATTATTACTATTATTATTATTATTATTATTATTATTATTACTATTATTATTATGATTATTACTTCTCTTTGTATTTGTAGTTTGTTTTTTGTACAATGGTCGTTTGACCTTCCTGCTGGGCATTCATCGATTCTATTGTGTTTCTTGGATTTACTGTGATTGCCCGCAAGAAAATTGAAATTCCGGGTTTTATATGGTGACCTATATGTAATTTGATAGTAAATTTACTTCGAACCCATGAATACACTAAACGAAACAGACTACCCAGAAGAGGATCGCGGTTATAAAAAAAACACGACATAAATTTCGACACATTCCGGTAAGGATAAAGGTCTGGTTAAATGTATTATCGTATCTCGCGGGTATTCAGATGTGTGCGGTGGAGGGAGAGTTGAATGACAGAGAACAGCTTTTAAATCGCTTAAAATTTAAGCGCAAATGACAGTGATCCAGAGAGTTGCATTCGGTAATGAGACTTCTTGGACACCGGTTTTAAATTAGCTCAGAATAACCCCACCTAGTCCCACCCAGTCAGACGACTCGGTGAAATGCACGTTTCAATGCCCCAGATATCGTGGAAGGATCTGTATTGGTAAGTTTTATGTGGAATGTCAATATTCCCGAACGGGATTCTCAAACAATTTTCTTTTAATGGCTGATTGAAACGTGGAATTCCATCTATTAAATCGCACATATCCGATTGACACCTCTGATAATACGCAAATAATAACGCGGAGCTAAATTAGCGGTAGCGATACAAATTCAAAATAGCTCACCGCAGGAGTAGACACGAAATAACGTTGTTGTGTCTGTGAGACGCTGCAATGGAGTCATATGCTCCAATTTCATTCCCGGACCAATTAGGAATCTCTGTCAAATGTTAATCGGATTCCACTTCTCTCGCGTCTGAAACGGCGCCGCCGGCACGGTAGCGTAATGGTTAGCACAACACTTTACGGTTCAATTCTCTCCGCTGGCGGAAGGCAGTTTTGTATGTTTTCCCCGACACCGCGCGGGTTTCCTCCCCACTGTCCACTGACGTGCCGGTTAGTGATTTAAATTGGTCATCCCGTGATGAGACTAGGATTACATCAGGGGATTGCTGGGAGTCTTGAAGGGCCGGAAGGGCTTAGCCGCGTATCTAAATAACTAAATTATTGGTAATAGTCTCTCTTCCACATGCCTGAAAGAGTTGTTTCATGGTGAATTGTATTTTTATTTAATATTTTGAATACCTCAGCAAGATTTCCAAGTTGGGCTGAATTTGTAACATCATTATTAACGGGCAGATGTTACAAGCTGAAAAGGCAGTTTAGCAAAATCAACATTCAAACTTCCTGTCTAAACAACGTAAACAATGAGTGGAGGAAATAATGTCCCTTATAATGTGCCAGAACTGAACTTGTGGGTAACATAACGGATGGTAAAAATCAAAGTTAAAACAGTTCGAAGTTCTAAGTGAAGTCATTATCAAAGTATATGCTGTATGTGTCACCATATACTATACCGAGATTCGTGTTCACAGTGGAACAGAAAATACTGTACAATAAAATCAATGAAGAACCACAATGACAGCCAAAGACTAACAGCCAACCAAAGTGCAAACAAGGACAAACTACAAATAAAAACACTGTTAATGAACACACATATAAACAAACAAATAAATAAACAGATAGATAAACATAAACAAAAAACAAATAAATAATTATTCGGAGACATGAGTTGTAGAGTCCTTGGAAGTGAGTCGGTAGGCTGTGGAATCAGTTCAGTGCTGAGGTGAGTGAATTTATCCACACTGGTTCCGGAGCCTGATGCTGTACCTTCCTGCCTGAAGGTAGATCGACCTTCTGACCAGGCATGTTACGGCTCTCAGCCGAGGTGCGGTAGCATAACGCTTTACAGCGCCGGGAATTGGAGATCAATTCCAGCTGCTGACTGTAACGAGTTTGCCCATTTTCCCCATGACTCCGGTTTCCTTGAGTGAGGTTGTTCAGGAGCCTGGTGGCTGAGCGGAAATATCCGTCCCTGAACTTGGTGGTGATATGGGACCCAAGGCTCCTGTACCTCCTTCCCGATGGCAGCAACGAGAACAGATCATGGTCTGAACGGTGGGGATCGTTACTGATGAAATGAACGTGTGAAAACTCTTACAGAGTGCTCCAAAGTAAATGAGTAAAGTGGACGAGTTGGAAGAGATAAAATCATTCTGTAACAATAAAATTTCATTCTGTAACATCACACACACACACACACACACACACACACACACACACACACACACACACACACACACAACGGGGCATTTCTCTCTCTCTCTCTCTATATATATATATACATACATACACACACACATACAGAGGCCCTTCGAGACACGCCCCGCAGTAATACTCGTTTTAATCCTAGCTAATCACGCGGCGAGACAATTTACAATAACTGATTAACCTACCAACTAGTATGTCTGTGAACTGTGGGGCGTGGCGGAAGGGGAGGGGGACCGGAGCGCCCGGAGGAGACATAAGGTCACGGGGAGAACGTACAGGCAGTAGCTGGGTCACCTGTATTGTGCTAACCTCCACGCTACCGTGCCGCCCCAGTTATGTTTATATATGTGTGTATATATATTCGATGTGAACCTAGAACTGTAGTGAATAAAATCAACATGACAATACACATTAAACGAGAGGGTTTGAAGAAGGCCAGAAACATTTCCTAATATTCAATATTGTTTAATGTCATTTTCCAATACACAAGTCTGAAGGATAATTGTTAATGTCGGATGTAACGCAGTACAAAAACACAATAAGAACACAGCAATGATAACCACAATAAATAGAGCTCATGTACATTGATTGCATGTACAGAAAGTGATGCTGGATATCGGAGATTTCAATCTCTTCTTCATTCTCAGTCGAATATTTGAAATGAACTTAAAGGCCTTTAAAAAATTACCTTCTTCCATCGCTGTCCCCAGCAGCCAGACCGGCTAGTCGGCGTGGAGACGTTGGGCGGTGGATGTACCGTACCTGGCGCTTGGTGATGCAGGATTCAGATTTTTCAGTCGGCTTGTTTCGTGTTCCAATCTCCAGATCGCTTAGAACTGCTTGTTCCAAGTTTTTGTCTGGCACTGCCGGCAGGTGATATGAATCCCAGATAAAGGAACCCTTTGTGATGGAGCATCGAGGATATTAGAAGCCGTCCCATGGATATTTCGGTAAAGTTAGAAAGAGATTTAAATTAGAATCGGGATTAATATGTTTATCTATAGAACTTATATTAACTTATTGCAAGCTACACCAGGAGTGCAAAATATACCGTCCTTCCATAACCTAAAACACCCCATAAACCAAAATACACCGTCCTTCCGTAAACCTAAAACACCCCATAAACCAAAATACACCGTCCTTCCGTAAACCTAAAACACCCCATAAACCAAAATACACCGTCCTTCCGTAACCTAAAACACCCCATAAACCAAAATACACCGTCCTTCCGTAAACCTAAAACACCCCATAAACCAAAATACACCGTCCTTCCGTAAACCTAAAAACACCCATAAACTAAAATACACCGTCCTTCCGTAAACCTAAAACACCCCATAAACCAAAATACACCGTCCTTCCGTAAACCTAAAACACCCCATAAACCAAAATACACCGTCCTTCCGTAAACCTAAAACACCCCATAAACCAAAATACACCGTCCTTCCGTAAACCTAAAACACCCCATAAACCAAAATACACCGTCCTTCCGTAAACCTAAAACACCCCATAAACCAAAATACACCGTCCTTCCGTAAACCTACAACACCCCATAAACCAAAATACACCGTCCTTCCATAAACCCTGTAATTAGGTTTTGAAATGTACTCCTCTCAGTTAGTTCCCAACGTATTGGCTTTATATCTCCCGCCATTGGTTCGTTATGAGACCATTCAGTAAACATTCTGGTGAGAGCTAAACTGGGAGTGGACATCCATGAGTGAACATCACGCAGGTCCAGGAACTCTCTCGTTGACGATAAGTATCGTTGTTGACTTTGATAAAATGACCTCACTTTATGTTTGGAAGAGACTCTCCGCCTTCCATTGAAATACGAGTCCAAACAAGTTTAATTTAACCGGAGGCACCCTTAATCCGCTCCTGGGAGGTTTTAATTTTCCACCTTCTCACCGCTGTAGTTATTTTTATTTACGGTTATAAAGGGGAATGGATGTGTTTTAAGGCTTGCTTTTCCTTAGCCTTGGTTCGAAACCTCCTGAACCAGCGCAGAGAACTTCACTCACCTCAACACTGAACTGATTCCACAACCTATGGACTCACTTTCAAGAACTTCACAACTAATTTTCTCAGTATTATCTATGTATCTTCCTATCTGAGCAACACACACACAACGCTGGAGGAACTCAGCAGGCCTTGCAGCATCTATAGAAAAAAAGTAAACAGTCGACGACTTGGGCCGAGACCCTTCATCAGGACTGATGGAAGGTTTTGGCCTGAAACGTCGACTGTACTCTTTTCCATGAATGCTGCCTGACCTGCCGAGTTCCTCCAGCATTTTGTGCGTGTTACTTGGATTTCCAGCATCTGCAGATTTTCTCTTGTTTGTGACTGGGCTATCTATCTATTTACCTTTTGGTTTATTTATGTGTTAATTTGTTTTCTTGTTTTCTTTTGTATTTGCACAGTTTGTCTTCTTTTACACATTGTCAGTCTTTGTGTATTGATTCTGTTGTATTTCTTTGTTCCACTTGTGAATGCCCGCAAGGAAGTGAATCTCAGTGCAGTGTTTGGTGAAATATATGCACTTTGATAATGAATTTACTTTGAATTCTGAACTTTGATTACGAGTGACATGGAAACTGATGTTGATTTTTAAGTGCCATGTTAATGGTCCACATTAATGTATTTGAATGAAATGATTGGACATTTTCTCAAAACACTACACGGAGAATCATTCAGCAATGATTGGCTGCCATGGATAAGAAACTTTTCTAATGTTTTTCATAAATAACCAAAATTCGGTATAGGTAAAATTCTTTCGATGTACCCGGATTGGTGCAAAGAAAAATGTCGACCCCATATATTCAGACGCAGGTGTTTCCAACGACATCGGCAGCTGAAGGCACAGATCCAACTGATTATTTTTTGTTAAGGCGGAAAGTTCTTGTGTTCTGGAATTGACAATGAAGTAGAGCGAGTAAACTTAACCGTAAATCTCGGAAGGCAGTTGTGCAGATAAACAGACAGGAAACGCTGGCAGAATCGTCTGGAGAGCGCAGAATTAATCTGTCTGCGTCCGATCAAAAACACAGTAGAACTGTAACTTTTACCGGACCTACCTTTCAGGGAATTCTGGAAAGCTGCACACGATGAAAAAAAAATCGCGCACGCAGTGTTAACACGCTCCCTTCCGCCATCAGATTTCTGAAAGGTCCATGAAGCCATGAACACCACCTCCCTACTTTGCTCTCTTGTCGCAGTATCTGTCTATCCGTTTGCCTGTCTATCTATCTAGCCGTCTGTCTGTCTGTCTGTCTATGTATGTATATATGTATGTATCTATCTATCTAGCCGTCTGTCTGTCTGTCTGTCTATGTATGTATATATGCATGTATGTATCTATCTAGCCGTCTGTCTGTTTGTCTATGTATGTATATATGCATGTATGTATCTATCTAGCCGTCTGTCTGTCTGTCTATGTATGTATATATGCATGTATGTATCTATCTAGCCTGTCTTGTCTGTCTGTCATGTATGTATATATGTATGTATGTATCTATCTAGCCGTCTGTCTGTCTGTCTATGTATGTATATGTATGTATCTATCTATCTGTCTGTCTGTCTGTCTGTCTATGTATGTATATATGTATGTATGTATCTATCTGTCTGTCTGTCTGTCTATCTATCTTTCTACCTATCTAACTATCTACCAGTCTGTCTGTCTGTTTATCTTTCCAACTCTCTCTCTATCTATTTATTCACATTTCTTATTGTAATACCGTATTTGTTATGTACTGCACTGTACTGCTGCCGCAGCACAACAATCTTTCACAACCTATTTCAGTGATAAAAGACGATCTGTTCTAATTCTGGAGTCTAATGATTCTGATCTTGGCAAATGTTGAAACTGCCACTTTAAATTTCCATTCCAACACAAAACAGGATAAGATACGTGGGACTGCACTCCGCCATCAGAGTTCTGAACTGCCTCACACAGAAACTGCTGGAGGAACTCAGCAGGCCCAGGCAGCGCCGAGGAAACTGCCTCACTATTTTGCTGTCTTTTTGCACTTCTTTATCTTGATGTACGTTTCTTGTTGTAACTTCCAGTATTTTATGTAATGCCCTGTGCTGCTCCTGCAAAACAGCAAATTTCACGATATATACCAGTGATAATAAACCTGAGTCTGAAATAGAAGCGATGCGGACGATTGTAACATCGAAACTGCGAGCTATTAGTCCTGCTCTCGTTTGTTGATGTCTCGAAGAGTAAGAATTTAAGAGCAAGAATTTTCGGATATTGAATTGAACCTTAAACACATTGTATAATGTAAAAAACCATCACCCCGCCTTGTTTGATCGAGAAATATGCAACTACAAATCCTAAAACATTCTCAAATAATGAGCTTAGCGATATTTTCTACTTCTCATTCAGGGTGACGGAATTCGGAAATATCGCTGGCACAATCGTTTTATTTTAGTCGGACATTTTACAATGATTATTCCCTCAGCGTTGCTGTCTCGGAGCCCTGCCTTGTTAAAAGTTACACAATGTACTATTCGAACTGAATATAAATAATAACAATCCCGTTATCTTGAGAACAATGCAATTAGGAATTTATACAATCCCCAAAGAAAACTCGCAACCGACCTAGTTTAGAAATCCTGTGATTCCGTGTTGGTTGTAACGTTAGTGTTCATGATCTGTGAGTTATTCTCGCCTCTTCATGTTAGAACAAAATATAAATCTCATGATTTTAACTTAAATGTCAACTTCGAACTGAACTAAACTAATAACAGCGGCGAATTGCCGGCCTGAGTGTGATGCATTCGTAAAGAAAAATTCCACCCACATTTTGGACAGCTGTGGACAGCAAAGTGTTTTTCCCAACGCAGTCATTCTCAGAAAATCAGTTCAGTGTTTAACTTAGGAGCAAATTCAGGAATCCAAAGATTCATATTTTTATTGAATGCACCGTGCACGAATATAAACCATGGAATCCAAAGTTTACAAACAGTTAACGTCAACACAAAGTTTGAACATGCTAAACGTCAGCCATTATTATTCCTGGACTCAAAGTTTGAGAACTCCCTAAAGGTCGGGATAAAATCATCTAAAAATAAAAAATTTAACTTTCGACATAAAGCGTTACTCAGAAGATTTTTTTTTTTAAAAAAATTGTCTTATTACACCGAACAGCAACGATTTTGCTTCCAAATACCTTTGGGTGTATCCTGTGCATTTTGGGCTGCTGATCAGGAAAATCACCATGAAATTTCCCCAACACGCAACTTTTAAAAAATCGCCTATATATGTTGTTTCTAATAACTGATGCCAAGATTAAGGAAGGCACAAATCAAACACGTCCAGCAACGACCGGCAATTCGAAGAACTTCTAGTGGGACCGGAGAAAATCGCAAGGAAGTAATTGAAGGATGTTGCTGAAACATTTCTTGGCAACTACGTGCACCCAACTACGTGCAGCTGAACATGCTCAAGCATACAAAACCATGAAGTGCAACAAGTCACTACGATCCGTTTTCCTGCATTCCCATTTAGACTTGGCGCTGTCATGTTCAAAGATTCACCAGGACATTGCAGCCGTGGAGAAACGGTATCAGGGCAACTGGAATCCATCGACGCTGGCTGATTATTTAGCGAGAAGCCTCAGACACTGAATACAAATGAAAATCAGCAACAAAACATTTTTTAGGTTCATTGTACTATTGCAAAGCGTCAACACCGTTATGTATTATGTTTAATAAAGGACAACGTGTTGTGTCTTCAAATTCCTACGTGATACACCTAGTCTGAAATTATATTTGTGTTCAGCTTCAATCGGTCTAAAACAATAAAAATGAGGGGTGAAGCAACACTCGAAAAAGAATGTTGTTCAGTGTAATCATCGTTTAGTCGGATATGTGATAAAAGATTTATGTAAAGCGCAAGTTACCTTAAAACACAACAAAAAGGCCACATGCCCAATCACAGTTTACATAGGAACTAATCCGTATTAGCGCCATCCAGCCTCTCGTTACATGGATTTAGGATTTATTAGTGTATTGGTGGCAAAAGGGTCAGGAGGGTCTTCCTACCATCCGTCGGAAACTGTTTATCGGGAGTGCTGCGTACGCAGGACGCTTTGATCCCACGATCCCACGATTTGACTTTCTATCATCAGGCAGGAGATTGCCACGAACGGTCAGGATGAGGAACGGTTTCTCCCCCAGGCTAATAGGCCTCTGAAACTCCCTACCGCCTCGTATTCGAAGTGTCACTGGTGAATCTATTCCGCACCTTACACTATTTACTATTACAGTATGCATCAAATTTCTCATCCCAGGGGTTTCATCGCCATCTTCCCAGATCTCTAGCAGCAATGGGGCAACAGTCCTTTATTAATTTACAATCCCCGTTCCCCCACCTTCTTATTCTGGCTTCAGTTCCCTTCTTTTTCAGTCCTGATGAAAGGGTCTGGGGCCCGAGACGTCGGCTCTTTATTTCTCTCCATGCATGCTGCCTGACCTGCTGGGTTCCTCCAGCCTCTGGAGCCGCACTTTCGCAGTTAGGACGGGTAAATGATGATACTACAACGCCAAGTTCAGGAAGGAATGAGGGAACCCGTTTACACGGTAGGAAGCCTAATTTCTGTGGCACATTTGAAGGAAGATCTTCTTTGGTACATAAACAAACGTGGAAATCAATGCTTCCAGTTCATGAGAAAGTGCGAACGAATCAATTCACTCGAACAAATTTACTAATCTGGGCAGTTTAGCCTTTTAGTTACTGTGTTACAGAGTACAAGCGCTAGCGTGTAGCGAGTGTCCCGTCCCATCACTGAAGGCTGTAGAGTTCCCCGAGGGAAGCCGAGCAGCTCTGAATTAACGACCTTTATTTGTATATAATTAAATGTCGGAACACTGGAAAGAAAGAAGGATCACTTCGTTTGATTTTGCCTCCATAAACCCCGTTAGCGCCTCTTGCCGAAGGTGTTACAGATCTGAAGAACTGGAACACAGGTATCTGATGTGAGGATTTACTGTGATTAGGAAGGGGCCTCGGGTTTAGTTGCTCTCTTCTCTCTCGGGAAGAAGGTGGTACGGGGGAGCCCCAGGACCCACGTCACCGGGTTCAGGCACAGCTATTACTCCTCAACCATCAGGCTTTTGAACCAAAAGGGGATAACTTCACTCAGCCCTGTTCTGAACTACTCCCACAGCCCTAATGACTCACTTTCAAGAACGCTTCATTTCCTATTTTGGAGGTTCATTGCTTAATGATATCTCTCTCTCTCTCTCTCTCCTCTCCTCTCTCTCTCTCCTCTCTCTCCCTCTCTCTTCTCTCCTCTCTCTCTCTCTCTCCTCTCTCTCTCCCTCCTCTCTCTCCTCTCTCTCTCTCTCTCTCTCTCTCCTCTCTCTCTCTATCTATCTATCGACCTATTTGTCTATTGATATGATAATTTCTTTCTGTATTTCAAGTTTGTTGATTTTTGCACACATTGGTCTTTTGTCTGTCTTGTACGTGGTCTTTCATTGATTCTATTGTGTTTCTTTGAATTTAATGTGAATAGAGTTATAGAGTCTTTGAAAAGTACAGCACAGGAAACGGCTCTTCGGCCCACCTAGTCCGTGCCGAACTATTTAGACTGCCTACCTCCATCGACCTGCACCGGGACCATAGCCCTCCATCCCCCTGCCATCGATGTCTCGTTGAAATCGAGCTTGCATGCACCACTTGCGCTGGCAGCTCCTCCCTCACCACTCTCTGAGTACCCGGAAGAAAATGAATCTCAGGGTTGTATATAGTGACAAATATGTACTTTGATAGCAAATCGACTTTGAGCTCTGTACTTACTTGTTTACGCAAGGTACGGGTCTATGCGAGGCAAACCGCGGTAACTTGAGCGGGGAGATATTCTGTTGGGGAGTGGTAACTCAGAACTAGACCCTGTACCAAAATAGTAACCAGACAAAAAAAAAACCGCATTTCCATTTTTAAAAATGCTTCAGATTTCATCCGCATTCACTGTTTTCATCATCTCTTCTCTGGTTTGGACGGATGGAACCTGCGGATTGTGGTTAACACTGCCCAGCCCGCCACGGACTCAAGAGATGTTGGAAATCGTGAGCAGCGCAAACAAAGTGCTGGAGGGAGTCAGCAGGTCTGGCAGCGTCTGTGGTAGATCTCGGCCCAAACCGCCAGCAGTTTATTTCCCTCTGTAGATGCTGCCTGGCCTGCTGAGGTAAGGCAGCATTTTGGCGTGTGTGTGTGCTTTGAGTATCCGCCACAAGTTCATCCAGTCCGTCTCGGGGTGCGATGCTTCAGGAAAGATGTCTACCACCCCGGCCTTTCCACTTTCTCTCTCACGGCTTCTGGAAGAGGTCACATGCGCTTAAAAGCCCGGATGACTCAAAAACAGGCTTTTCGCCATTGCTATGAGGCTCCGGACCCAATCACCTCTTTCACGTCTCCTCCCCGGCCGTGCTGCCTTGGGTCTCTCTTCATCATCGTTATGTGCCGTGTCGTATGATGTTGGCGATCATGGTTTTTCGACCATGAATTCTTGTCAGCTTTTTCTACGGAAGTTTGCCAATGCCTTCTTCTGGGTGGTGTCTTGTCAGGACGGGTGACCCCCAGCCATTATCACTAATCTTCAGAGACTGTCCCGCTGGCGTCTGTGGTCGCATAACCAGGAATTGCGATATGTGCCAGCTGCTCATAGGACCATCAACCACCTGTTTCCGTGGCTTCACGTGACCCTGATGGGGGTGGGGGGCGGGGTGGTGGCTAAGCAGGTGCTACAAAGGTGACCTGGAGGCCAGCAGTGGGAAGGATATACCCCTTCCATTAATGCCACTTTAGCATTTCAAAGTCAAATTTATTATCGAAGTACCTACACTTATGTCACCAACAGATTCATTATCTTGCAGACATTTACAAGAAAATAAAGAAACACAATAGAATCTATGCAAAACTACACCTATGTGGTGTATGGGGTGTATAGGGAGGGGTAGCACTTTTGGTGAAAGGGCTTGTTGTGTCCATTCTGGGGCAGCTCATTCACCTTTGGCCCTCACCAGACACTCAGCTCTCACCTGAGGCTGCAAGAAGCTGTCTGCATGTGACAGTGGCCACAGCCCGGTACACTACTTTAACAGGTGGGCTAAACTAGGTGAGATAACTACCTCATACCCCACTGAGATGGAGATATGCCTGTCCTAGCATGCAAAGTCAGCTCCAGTGGACTGGGTAGATGAGATCTACTGTGAGATCCAACAACCAGGAAAGATGGTTATGCAACAGTCCATGGAGAGCAAAGGGCAAGACACGGCACAGAAGACATCATGGTCATCCATTGGAACTATGGAAGACCTCAGTTTGCAATACGTATTCATACCTCTGACCCTGGACTTCTGAGGTCAAGAGAGTGGAACTGCCCCAGTGCAACAGGTCTTCCACTTTAAAAATTCTCCCATACAGGTTTCCTGTCATTGTCGGACACAATAGACAGCCACCAGACAAATCAAATCAAAGACTAACAAACAACCAATGTGCAAAAGAAGACAAAATGTGGAAATAAAAATAAATAACACCAAAAACATGAATTGTAGAGTCCTTGAAATTGAGGCTGTGAGTTGTGAAATCAATTCAGTGATGGGGTGAGTGAAGTTAACCATGCTGGTTCAGGGGCCTGATGGTTGTTCCTGAACCTGGTGATGTGGGGGCTAAGGTTCTGTACATCATGTCCAATGGTAGTGGTGAAAAGTCAAGTCAAGTTTATTGTTATTTCACAATATACATGTATAACGTCAAACGATGCAATGTTTCTCTGGACCAGGGTGTAGAATACAATAGTACGTATAACACGCAATAACTTTGGAAAGTAAGAATTACATCTACAAATGAATGATACATAGACAAATAAAGTGAAGTGTATAAATAATATATTATTTGGTACAGAACAAATTATCTGCTGACACTTTGAGAGTTCAGAAGGCTAATGGCCTGAGGGAAGAAGCTGTCTCCAATCCTGATCTTTCTTGTCTTCGTGCATTGGAGTCTGCTGTCAGATGGTAAATAGTCAAAGAGGATGCTGGATGGATGGGTAGGATCTCTGATAAAACTAAGGGCTCTGTGTACCCAGCACTCTTGATAAATCTGGATGGTGGGAGCCTTTGATGATAGATGCTGATTTTTTTTGTGGCAGTACTTGACACAATGTACTCATAGGTGGGCAGGGCTTTGCCTGTGATGGACTGGACTGGGCACTTTCTGGGCACTTCTCCATTCTTGAGCATAGGTGTTTTCATGCCAGGCTGTGATACAACCAGTCAAAGCACTCTCTGCTGAGCATCCAAAGAAGTTTGTCAAAGTTTTTGGTGACATGCCGAGTCTCGGTTTATACTTCCTGTACTTTGCACAGTTCTGTTATTCTGTGTTCTTTGCTAGTTTTATGGTTGTATTATTTATTACCATTTATAGTGTTTACTCAGTGAGCTTCACGTTAACAAAGAATTTCATTGCACCCTGGTGTATAAAGCTCCACTTCCCCAATAGCAGAACAACCCCAGTTCCTGCTGCCCCTGCTGTTCTGTCATTGGTTGGGATAGCTGTCCAGGCAGACAGCCAGCTGAGCATATTGGCATCCCTCTGTTTTATGTCAGTTCAGGCAGCCTCCTTACAGGAAGATCAGGAATCCATTCTGGTAACAGGAAGGATGCGAAGGCATGAGGGAGGGTTTAGGAAACGTTTATGAGAATGGTTACTGACATGAGGGATTTGTATTACAATGACAGGCCAGAGGTTCTGGAACTGTTTCCTTCAACGGGGAGATTTAATAGAAGTGTATAAAATGCTGGGAGAGGATAGTAACACCCACAACATGCCGGAGGAACTCAACTGGTCAGGCACATCTATGGAGAAGACTCAACAATCAATGTTTCGGGACAAGGCTTTTCATCTCGACCCAAAACATCGACTGTTTATTCCTCTCCATAGATGCTGCCTGTCCTACTGAACTCCTCCAGCATTTTGTGTGTGTTACTTTGGATCCGAGGGAACACACACCAGTCCTCAGAGAGGGATCAGAAGTGGAAAGAGTGAGCAGTGTCAAGATCCTGGGTGTCAATATCTCTGATGATCTAACCTGGACCCAACATATCAATACAGCCATAAAGGAGGCAAGACAGCAGTTATATTTCATTAGAGTTTGAGGAGATTTGTTATGTTGCCATAAAGACTCACAAATTTTGACACATGTACCTTGGAGAGCATTCTGACTGTCTGCATCACTGTCTGGAAAGGAGTGGGGCCGCGACTGCACAGGATTGAAGTAAACTGCAGTAAACTGAAGTAAACCGGCCTCTGTAGTATCCAGGACATCTTCAAGGAGCGATGCCTCAAAAAGACAGCGCCCATCATTAAGGACTCCCATCACCCAGGACATGCCCTCTTCTCATTGCTATCATCAGGGAGGAGGTACAGGAGCCTGAAGACACACACTCAGTGATTCAGAAACAGCTTCTTCCCCTCTGCCATCAGGGAGGGGCTACAGGAGCCTGAAGACACACACTCAGTGATTCAGGAACAGCTTCTTCCCCTCTGCCATCAGGGAGGAGGTACAGGAGCCTGAAGACACACACTCAGTGATTCAGAAACAGCTTCTTCCCCTCTGCCATCAGGGAGGGGCTACAGGAGCCTGAAGACACACACTCAGTGATTCAGGAACAGCTTCTTCCCCTCTGCCATCTGATTTCTGAGTGGACATTGACCCCATGAACACTACCTCACTACTTTTTATTTCTATTGTTTTGCACAACTTATTTAATTTAACTATTTAATGTATATATTTACTGTAATTCACAGTTTTTCCCCTTTATTATAGAACATTATAGAACATGTACAGCACAGTACAGGCCCTTTGGCCCACAATGTTGTGCCGACCCTTAAACCCTGCCTCCCATATAACCCCCCCCCCCCACCTTAAATTCCTCCATATATCTGTCTAGTAGTCTCTTAAATTTCACTAGTGTATCTGCCTCCACCACTGACTCAGGCAGTGCATTCCATGCACCAATCACTCTCTGAGTAAAAAATTTTCCTCTAATATCCCCATTAAACTTCCCACCCCTTACCTTAAAGCCAGGTCCTCTTGTATTGAGCAGTGGTGCCCTGGAAAAGAGGCACTGGCTGTCCACTCTATCTATTCCTCTTAATATCTTGTATATCTCTATCACGTCTCCTCTCATCCTCCTTCTCTCCAAAGAGTAAAGCCCTAGTTCCCTTAATCTCTGATCATAATCCATACTCTCTAAACCAGGCAGCATCCTGGTAAATCTCCTCTGTACCCTTTCCAATGCTTCCATGTCCTTCCTATAGTGAGGTGAACTGAACTGGACACAGTACTCCAAGTGTGGACTAACTAGAGTTTTATCGAGCTGCATCATTACCTCGCGACTCTTAAACTCTATCCCTCGACTTATGAAAGCTAACACCCCATAAGCTTTCTTAACTACCCTATCTACCTGTGAGGCAACTTTCAGGGATCTGTGGACATGTACCCCAAGATTCCTCTGCTCCTCTACACTACCAAGTATCCTGCCATTTACTTTGTACTCTGCCTTGGAGTTTGTCCTTCCAAAGTGTACCACCTCACACTTCTCCGGGTTGAACTCCATCTGCCACTTCTCAGCCCACTTCTGCATCCTATCAATGTCTCTCTGTAATCTTCGACAATCCTCTACACTGTCCACAACACCACCAACCTTTGTGTCATCTGCAAACTTGCCAACCCACCCTTCTACCCCAACATCCAGGTCGTTGATTAAAATCACGAAAAGTAGAGGTCCCAGAACCAGTCCTTATGGGACACCACTAGTCACAACCCTCCAATCCGAATGCACTCCCTCCACCATGACCTTCTGCTTTCTGCAGGCAAGCCAATTCTGAATCCACCTGGCCAAACTTCCCTGGATCCCATGCCTTCTGACTTTCTGAATAAGCCTACTGTGTGGAACCTTGTCAAATGCCTTACTAAAATCCATGTAGATCACATCCACTGCACTACCCTCATCTAGTATGCCTGGTCACCTCCTCAAAGAACTCTATCAGGCTTGTTAGGCATGATCTGCCCTTCACAAAGCCATGCTGACTGTCCCTGATCAGACCATGATTCTCTAAATGCCCATAGATCCTATATCTAAGAATTTTTTCCAACAGCCTTCCCACCACAGACGTAAGGCTCACTGGTCTAAAATTATTCGGACTATCCCTACTACCTTTTTTGAACAGGGGGACAACATTCGCCTCCCTCCATGTCTTGCTTTGTACTGCTTCCACAAAGTTAGCAAATTTCATGACATATGCTGGTGATATTAACCCTGTGTATGAGGGAGGATTGTGTTTGGCCATTTCCTTGTTAGATGGGCGCAGGACAAGAAGTCACAAGTATGAAATAAAGGGGAAGAGGATTAATAGTGACACTATGAGATGAGATGTTACACAGGGTGTTGTTAAAATCCGGAATGCATTACCTGCAGATGCAGTGGGGATGGGTCCTATGGGAGAAAATGTGTGCAAGTTATTGGGGAATGAGCTGGAGGGTGGAACTAGAGAAGTCCAATGCTCAAAGTAAATTTATTATTAAAATATGTATAGGCCACCATGTCAAGTTGATATTCAACAAGTTGCTCTGGTGGAAAGCCAGCACAGACGTAATGGGCCAAATAGCCTGTTTCTGTGTTGTAACCATTCTCTGATCCAGAGTGAAGGCAGAAGGTGATCTGGCTACAAGAGGAGACTGTCCCTGTGGCGGCCAAATCAAAACCAAATCCAGCACTGAAACAACACGGAATTGTCATACTGCCAAGACGTGCCCTCACTCCTACAAGGAGTGCTCCCAAATTGAGGATATATATTCTGATCCTTGGTTAGCAATTAGCAAGCATAACATCTTGAAGCAATGAATCTTAAGCATACTCATGCAAGTTAAGCATTATTCAGCGATATTAGTGGTCAGCAAAAGATATGACTTCCATCAGTCCCAAGGTACAAACTGACCTGAAATAAGCAAGGATACATAACTTATTCTCTCTGCTTTTACTGCGCCCCCACTCATGTGACTAGTTACCATAATAAACATAATAAATGCACAACACGGAATGCAATGCAGACAGAGAACAGAGACAATGCTCCTACAGTCCCTTTTCCAATGCAAGGTTCTGTAAAGTGAATATTCACTGGTGGGCAGCCCACTGGGAAAGAACACCTCCAAATGCAGCTCCTTAATGCAATTAATTATTACTCAACACATGGTAATTAAATGATTCCATCACAGATTATTGTTCAAGGATTTAATACTCACTCTTCTCACTTACAGGTTATGGGTTTGTTTGCAACTATACAAGTTTTAAACTAGCAAACTTCACCTAATTGCCTTAGGTCTGGGTGGTCGGATGGAGATATGTCTCTACCAAAGGAGGTACACTAGGCTGCAGGTCACTCTAGGGCAAGGTGTAGCATCTGCTTAGCCCTCTCCCCTGCTCCCTCTAGTCAGGGTCATATGAAGCCATGGGAACAGATGATGCATATCACAAGTCCTAGTTATGTGACCACTGACAACAGGCAGAGAACTTCTGAAGACTATTGATAATGTCTGGGGTCACCTGCCTTGTATAAACACTGCCCAGAAGAAGGTAAACTACTTGTGTAGGAAAATTTGCCAAGAATAATCATAATCAAAAGACCATGATCACCCACGTCATGCGACATGGCACAATATGATGATGATCACTTTAGGTGATAGTATGTGACCATTGCTGCCAAGGCTACCCTAAGTTGGCCTCCATAATGTCCCAGAATGGGTTGGTTTGCTGGGTACCTAAGTATTATAATTGTGAACAAAGTTACTGGAGAGATACTGAAGCTGGTGTATATAGAGGTGATTTATTCAGCAAAAATGAGCAACCGGCATCATATTAAGACCCTCTTGGAAGAAGAGGCCCGCCCAACTCAATGTTACATGACACTTTTATATGTCAAAGACCAAGGTAACAACAGGACAATTCTATAGCTACAATGTATCTAAAATGTTTCCTTTGAATTACCGGTACATATATTTTTCAAACATCTCTACCTTTGCACCCACACTCCAGACACTCAAAATTAATGTAAATCCACACTGTCTCTCGGCCACATTCATGCACATGTGGGCATCTGAGGTCTCAGTGGAGTGTTTGATCCCAACCTGCAGCTCCAGGAAACCCATTGCTCTGAGCTGTGTTTTAAATTCAGTGCACAATCTGCATACAAAACTAAAGAATGACTCCAGAATATGCCCTAATATTATGAAGGGCAGTAAATAGTCAAACTCATCAGTGTGTGACTGGAGTCACATATAGTCTAGATCAGGTTATAATGGACAATTCCTATCCCTGAAAGATATGGATTTTCAAATAATTCGGTCGATCCGACTACCATTACCGATACTGGCTATTAATTTAAGATTACATTCCCCACTCACTATGGTGGTATTTGAATTAAACGAGTAATTCCTATATTGATTTCGTAACCCAAGCACTGCCAGTCATTACTCAGAATGTGGTAGCACCTGTGTCTTTCACTCATATCCAAGCAGGTAAGCAGCATCCATCATCAGGGACCCCCACCATCCAGGCCATACTCTCCTTTCACTGTTGCCATCAGGAAGGAGGCTCAGGAGCCTCAACCTGAATACCAGTAGGTTCAGGAACAGTTATTACCCCTCAACCATCAGGCTTTTGAACCGGAGGAGATAATTTTTCTCAACTTCACTTGCCCATCATTGAAACGTTCCCACTGAACTGGACTCATTTTCAAGGACTCTTCATTTCATGTTCTTGATATTTATTGCTTATTTATTATTATTCTTGATATCTCTCTTTTATCTTTCTTTTTCTATTCGCACAGTTTATTGTCTTTTTGCAAGCCTGTCATGGATTTTCATTGATTCTATTGCGCTATTGTGAATGCCCCCAAGAAAATGAATGTCTGTGTTGTATATGGTGACATATACATACTTTGATAATAAATTTACTTTGAACTCTCAAATAGTTAAATGAAAACTGTAAAACATGAGAAGATCTGCAAATGCTGGAAATCCAAAGCAACACATACAAAATGCTGGAGGAATTCAGCAGGTCAGGCAGCATCTATGGAAAAGAGTAAACAGTTGACATTTTGGGCCGAGACCCTTCATTTGGGCTGCGTAAGAATAAATTGCGTTGGTGGGTCTGAAGTCAGACTGGGTGGATTTTCTTTCATGAGGAATACTAACGAATCAGATGCATGCAGCTCTCTCATTATATATTCCAATATCAATCCCGAATCCAAAATAGTTCTGGCCCCAAACAGAAATACAGAAGTAGTGAGATAGTGAAATTGGATAGCAGAGGGGAAGAAGCTGTTCCTGACTCACTGAGTGTGTGCTTTCAAGCTCCTGTACCTCCTTCCTGATGGTAACAATGAGAAGAGGGTATGTCCTGGGTAGTAGGGGCCCTTGATGATGGACGCTGCCTTTTTGAGGCATCACTCCTTGAAAGTGCCCTGGATACTATGGAAGCTAGTGCCTAGGATGGACCTGATTGAGTTTACAACTCTTTGTAAACTCTGTGTACTTTGATCCTGTGCATTAACACCCTCCCCCCAACCATACCACACAGTGATGCAGCCAGTTAGAATTCTCTCCACGGTATATCTGTAGAAATTTTCAATTGTCTTTGGTGGTATACCAAACCTTCTCAAATTCCTAATGAAATATAGCCACTGTCGTGCCTTCTCATTATGTATTAATAACATAAATCTCACTTCACCGAATCTGCCATTCAAAGTTACCTTAAGTCAGCAGTACACAGAGAAAGAACTTACCAGCACTCGTTCGTTTATGAGTTGGGTTAATTTGCCAATTAACATGGGATGTGGCTTGCAAATGGATTTCTTCCACATTACATTTTGGAAATATTTTCCCACAATTATAATGAGCAGATGGTGAACCACATCTCAGACCAGCCTCACATTAACCATCAAAGGTTTCAAAATGTTACTCTAAAGCTCTTAATGGCTGATCCAATTTATATCCTTCATCAAATGTACACACAAAAATGTGACCCTTCCAAAAATTCAAGGGACGTGTCCAAACTGAGTGCTTCACACCCTTTGGAGATGCTGCTTTGGTTTCACTGCACTGTCATTCAAGAAGCTGAGCAAGAAGGATAAAGCACAAATGCCAGCACTGTGCTGAGTCCAAAAGAATGGCTCAGTAAAGCCTGCAGAACTAAGTTTAAATAATGGCTGTTAATTCCAGATTGCTACTTACAGCTGTAGTTGCTCACATGAAGCAGAAGGGATTTTCACAAACCAATAATATCCCCACACACTTTTCAGCTGATATACTACAGTTCTGTGCAAAAGTCTTAAGCACACACACACACACATACACATACACGTGTGTGTGTGTGTGTTTAAAATATAGCTAGGGTGCCTAAGAGAGTTTCACATTACTGTACTTGTCAACATGGAGTCGAGAGTTAGTTTGTAAACCTGGTGGGAGCAAATGATGCTGGGAATGCTGAGGGAGGAGCGCGATGGGAGGTGTGTGGGACAGGTGGCAGAGAAGGAGTGCCGAGGCGAGTGCAGACACATCCAGCCCTGAGACACCAGGCAAGACTATTTGATTCCAAACAATTGGTTTATTGATCATTACAGAATGTCTCGCTGGTGCTTCCCATTCCCTCCCCTCTCCCTGCCCCCTTCCCGCTCTCAGTCCACAATAGTGACCCATATCAGAATCAGGTTTATCATCAGTCACATATGTCATGAAATTTGTTTCTTTTTGTGGCAGCTGTACAGTGCAATACATAAAATTACTACAGTACTGTGTAAAAGTCTCAGGCATTCTGGTTATATATATGTGCCCAAGACTTTTGCACAGGACTATATATAAGATTTAAAGCTATTGTTGCATAGAGCGATGAGCACTACAGCACAGAAACAGACCTTTCCATCCATCAAGCCCATGCTGAATTGTTGTTCTCCATTGATGCACACATGAAACACTGTCCTCCATAAACCTGCTGTCCATCTACCTTTCCAAGTTCCTCTTCAATGTTGAAATTATATTTGCATTCATCACTTGTGCTGGCAGCTTGTTCCACATTCTCATCACCCTCTGAGTGAAGAAGTTTCCACTCATGTTCCCCTTAAATATTTCACCTTTTGCCCTTAACCTATGACCTCCAGTTCTAGTCTCAGTGAACCTCAGTGGAATAAGTCTGCTTGCATTTACCCTGTCTAAACCCCTTATAATTTTATATACCTCTATCAAATCTCCCCTCATTCATCAACACTACAGAGAGTAAAGTCCTAACCTATAACTCAGGTCCTCCAGGCCTGGCAACATTCTTGCAAATTTTCTCTGCACTCTTTGAAAGTTACTGACATATGGTTGTGGGATATTTGACTGCCAACCCTGCCCTGCCCAGCCTGGAAACCCTCGAGACCGACGGATGCCACCACCATTTGACTGCCGAGTGCGAGCAGCAAATTCCCTCCATTAGTGATGTGGCAACGACTGGAAAATCAGTTTTAGATTGTTCCACTCTTCTGCAGCAGTGCCAGGCAATTTTTTGTATTCTTGCACACAAGCAGATGTCCATAAAAGCATAAAACCATAAGACATAGGAACAGAATAAGGCCATTCAGCCCATCAGGTCTGCTCCTCCATTTCATCATGGCTGATTTATTATTCCTCTCAACCCCATTCTCCTGCCTTCTCTCCATAACCTTTGAAGCACTTATTAATCAAGAACCATCTATACCCAAAGACTTGTCCTCCACTGCTGTCTGTGACACTGAATTCCACAGATTCACCACCTTTGTAACTGTAATTCTTTATTCTGCATTCTGTCTTTGCTTTCCTCAATGTACTGTGTATTGATATGAGATGAACGGAAGGTATGCAAAATGAAGCTTTTCACTTTACCTCCCTCCATCTGTCATGCCTGATCCCACAACGCCTCCCATCCTTCCAGAAGGGTTTCGACCCAAAGCTTTGACTTTCTATTCATTTGCTTAGATGCTGCCTGACCTGCTGAGTCCCTCCAGCATTTTGTGTGTGTTACCTACGGGACTCCAGTCAGCTAATAGTATTCACCAGCCGCTCTCCCCAGACTGGTCACCTGCAGCCTATTTAACCCCAGTTTTCACCTCCAGTCCTTGTTCACTCATTAAACAAGTCGGTCTTAACCCGATGAGCTTTCACCCTCCCTGCCTAAAGTTTACCTTGTTGCCTGTTTTGTTTAGTTTCTGTTCTCCCTTGTTCTTTGTGACTTGTTATTTTGCAATCTATTATTAAAATTATCGTTCACAGCTGAATCCTCTCTGCTGCCCTGCCTTTGGGTCAAGACTATATATGTACTTTGATGATGTATATTTAAAGTGTATATATATATATATACTTTAATAATAAAATTTACTTTGAACTTTGAAGCCTCCTCTACATTTCCTGACACCGTATGTCGTACATGGTATCAAAATGGTTGTTGTGATGAGCTTAGTGTGGTGGTGTCGTGGGTAGTGCTCGTCACTCTCACTTTCAGTTTCTACCACTGGCTAGCAGTCTTGTGAAAAGGAGAGCTGAATGTGTAAGTGTCTCCCTGCCAGTACATAGCCTCTCCAACAGCAAAGCCTCATGTCGTGCCTCTTTGCTGGCCACACACAGAAACTGAACTCCTTTTGGACTCAGGCTGAAGTACAGAGGACAGGGGAGGAGGTCTGACCCCTGCTCATGTAGCACAAAGGCCCGCTGGAGTGTGGACACACCCCGGTGCTTGTGAAGCAGATCCCCAGCTATGGGTAAATAGCCTCACTGCCTTGTGGGCAGTCTTGGAGTGACAAAGCCTACGGGAGTAAATCCAGATGGAAAGTCCGGAGTAGAGCTCCTAAGGTGGCTGGACATCAATGAATGTCCTTCCAGCAGTTCCTGCAGCCGAGCTAGTGTCGAACGTATTGCTTCATAAGCTTTCCTTTGGACCACACTAGTGAGTCTGAGAGGGGGATCTTGACAACTGGGCATCTCAGGATCTTCATACCTTCCACCCAGACTTGTGATGATGATCATCACCCATTGTCCTTTGAGACAGACGGATACCAACCACAACAATAATAAACCAAGCTGCCTATATACCAATTTGGAAATAAACTCATGCTATTAGATTTAAGATTGAGTAATAAATGTCCATCATTGCTCCATTATGTGATTCAGGCATCCCAAAGCACTCTATCATTTGCTCATTCGTTATGTGCCATGTCGTATGACATGTCAATCCTGGTCTATCCACGACCATGATTGTTCTTGGCAATTTTTTCTACAGAAGTGGTTTGCCATTGCCTTCTTCTGGGCAGTGTCTTTACAAGACGGGTGATCCAAGCCATTATCAATAATCTTCAGAGGTTGTCTGCCTGGTGTCAGTGGTCACATAACCAGGACTTGTGAAATGAACCAGCTGCTCATATGTCCACCCACCATCTGATCCCATGCCTTCAGGTGACCCCAGTTGGAGGCTAAGCGGGTGCTCCATCTTGCCCAAAGGTGACCTGCAGGCTACCAGTGGGAAGGAGCACCTTACATCTCGTTTGATAGAAATGTGTCTCTACCCCACACCCAACCCCTATGATATTCCTCCCCCCTCCATACCTCCCTCCAATCACCTTAAAGTTATGCACTCTCATTTTAGCAACAGATACATTATCACTGTGTTCAGATATGGCCCAAGTGTGGAGAGACGAGACATGCCAATAATTCACAGACTTTAATGCAAGCAGTATTTTAAGGGAAAAGAAAACAATAACCACTAGACCAAATAAGGCCGTTAACTAAAACTCTCAAATAGAAAACTGGATGCCAACACCATGGCTGAAAAGATTATCTAAATATAAAGCGAATACCGCCCGTCTCCAGTGTCAGTCGACTCGATAGTCCTCTTTCTCAGGCAAGGCCGAATACCAACAAGCAGCGTAACGTTGCTGTGCTTTGCTCAAGTTTTGACAAGCGCTATAGAAGAAGGGAGTTAAAAACTGCCATAATTAAATAATAATCAGCTGGCGCATGCGTATTCACGAGCGCAGTTGTTGAATCTGCTGTGCAGCCTGCCTGCTGCCGAGTCCATGGTTGTGACATACGTTTCCAAAGCTATAGAGGGTGAGGTTAAACAGCAGGAACGTGGAGCAGCTATGACCATACTGGATAGTGGAAGGGTCTCATGAACAACTCTTGTCCTTGTTTTCTGTCTCTAAGTTTTAAAAGGTTTGATTTTAAAATTCATAGCTCTCTTTTTGATTCCTTGTGTGGCTTGCACTACACCACTGAAGCCTGTCAGTGTGATGTGATAATGGCTCGGCATGTCAGAGTTCAATTCCGGCATCCTCTCTGAGGCAGTTTGCACGTTCTTGCGGTGTGTGTATGTATGGGTTTCTGCTGGGTACCCTCGTTTCTTCTCATAGTACAAAGAAGTATCCATTAGAAGGTTAATTCTTCTTATACCCATCACCTCCACTGGGGCACAGGCCACTGACAGCAGATCGCCAGAGTTCTCTGTCCTGGGCCAGTCTTTCAAATTGTCACCAGGTGTAGCCTATATTTGAAGATCCTTCCTCCTCCAGGAATGAGGTGCTTGGAGCTTCGGTTGGCGTTTCTGTAGCTTTGGTTTTTCACGGGATGGGGTGGCTGTCCCATTCTCGACCCTCCTCCTCTCACAGCTGGGCTTGGGTCCATCCAATGCAGAGTTGATAGGTTAATTGGTCATCGTAAATTGTTCAGTGATTAGGCTAGGGTTAAGTAGGCAGCTTGATAGACTGTTCTTCACTGCGTGTCTAAATAAATAAATCACTAAATAATTCATCACCAATGTTGATTGAACTTATATTTGTTTTTCAAAGATCAAACGCATTTGTGCACAAAAACCAAGCATTTGGTGCTGTTTACATTACAGATCTACGTCTGGTTTAACGACTACATTTCAAAAGGAAGAGAGGTTTCTTCATCTGAGGTGTAGTCATTAACCAGCTGTAGATCTGTAATGTAAATGGCAACACGGTAGCGTTGAAGTTAGTGCAATGCCTGACAGTATAGATGACCCGGGTTCGATTCCCACCACTGCCTGTAATTTCATGATATGTGTCAGTGATATTAAACCTGATTCTAACTGAACAAACAAAAATGTCCTACTGCATTTCCCAGAGAGTTATCAGATAGAAATAGTTGGTTCTAAGCCACAGAAGCAGATGTCAGGTTAGGTAGTCCAAGCTTAGTTAAAGATGAAGGTTTTAAGGAAGATCTTAAAAGGGTGATGGAGAGGCCGAGTGATCAGCAAGTGATTTCAGGGCCAATAACAGAAGGTTCAGGTAATATTGGTGGAGCCTTTCATAAGGCTTGAAGAGGAATCCAGGCTTGGACAGCACAGACTCTGGGTTGGAGAGAGGGTACGCTAGTATGGAAGGGTGGACCAAGCGGGAATGGAAAACTATGGTGAGAGTTGCTTACCCTGATCTCAGAAGTGGTCAGCTGCTGTCTGTGAGAAGTTTGCACGTTCTCTCCGTGACCGCCTGGGTTTCCTCCAGATTCCGAGGTAAATTGGTCATTGTAAATTGCCGCGTGGTTAGGCTAGGATTAAACTGAGGGTTGGTGGGTGGCGTGGTTCTTAGGGCCAGAAAAGTCTATTCCACTATACATCTCAATAAATAAGTAAATAGACCTTTTTCATCTTTGGCATGGAACAAAAGGGTTTCAAATCCTTGTGTGATTTGTGCCTTTCCATCTTTGAAAGGACATTTGGAAGCAGTTCAGAAAAGATTTATTAAACTAAAGGCTGGGCCGTCTCATGAGGGTAGGCTTGTATCTGCCAGAGCTTAAGAGAGTGAGAGGTAACTTCATTGAGATATAAAAGTTCCTGACAGATCTTAACACGATGGGTGCATCGTATTAAGAGGATATTTGATCTTATGGGCAAATCTAAAACGAAGTATTCACTGCTTGCCTCACCTTTAAGTCCGAGATTAAGTGGAATTCTTTTTCTGAGGGTATGTGAGTCATTTGGAACTCGTGTCCTCAAAGGGAGATTGTCCAGCTCAAGATGTACTGCAGACTGCAAGGATAAAAGTAGAGCTTGGAAAATTGGCTGATAGACATAGACATTTTGTAATACCCAATCCTTTGATCATCTGTCCCAGTATCCTCCTGGACAGATTCACATCAGTTGTTTGCTTGCGAAGGCTCCTGTGAAATAGCTTGGGACACTTCTCTGTATAATTTTTTAAAAGATTTCCATAATAGACATTTTTGTTCATGATGAAAACATGTACAAAAAGGAAGAAATGGTACAAAAAATATTTGCATTCATGGACAGCATATTGAGCAGTGTAAATCTAAGGAAGCCAGACAGTGGTGTAACGGCATCTGCACTGGACATCGAGGAGAGTGGTCCCAGGTCCAAATCCAGACGGCTCTTCGTATGCTTTCCATCCGTGCTGGGTTGAGCATCGAGTCAGCAACTCAACCTCATAAAAAACAGACAAAAACACTAAAGGAACAGCAAGGATTCCACCCAAAGCACCACATGGTTGTGGTGAACTACATATACCTGTCTGGACACGCCCCCTGCTGACTGGTCCTGTGGCTCCTCCCACAGACCCCTGCATAAAGGTGATTGAGGTCTGAGCCCGGCCTCTCAGTCTCCAGGATGTAGTATGGTGGTCAACCACTACTTGTTCCTTTTTCCAGTCAATAAAAGCCGATACCTCGCCTTTACGTCTCAGAGAGAGTTATTGATGGTGCATCAATGGTGCAGAAAGGAACAACAACAACAAACTTTAAAGAGGAAGAATGCAGATGTAGCACTATTTGCTATCAACAGGCTCCTTTCATTTCTCAAGGGGCTTCTTCACCCTATGCTGCCCCTCCGCGTTGAGTAGTGGTAGGAACCTATACTCCATAATAAATGAAAATGAATGTTGCTGTTGGTGCCATGGATCTTAATAGACGAAACCTTAACATTCCTCTTTCTATTTTTTAATTTCATTTTTATTGTAACTTATTTTCTTCTTGCCCTGTATTACAGGCATTGAGGGCAGCAATGGAGATCCTCCATCTCTGGCAGTGCTCCGAGCTTCCTTCGTCATGTCAGTAGTTTCCTCTCGGTTTTCCCCACTGTCAGTCATGCAAGTCCAGGGTGGAGACTCAGGAATACCGTCGCACTCGGATGTAGAAGGATTCTTCATTGCTATTTCTGTAACAATTTTTTTGACCGATCAGAGTTGAACCCCCAAACTGAATAGTGGTGGACCACTCTTAGTCTGGCCTCTACCCTTTGACCTGTTGGCATAGGTGACCTTACCAAAAACCAAAGCGAAAGCCTTGACTCCAGCCAACATAACTTTCTGGGTCAATGAGGCAAGCAAGCCTCCAAACACTCTTGGTCATCTTGGAGGCTTGTAACTTATAGTAATTTTTATATGTTGTACTGTGATCAATCAGAGAGGCAGAGAGAGGATTGGTAATTACCTACAGTACCTTTATTGACTCAATGGAGGAGCACATGAACTTACACAACTGAGTGCTGAGCACATCTACTAAGTCCTGACCCTTCACAAATAGCCAAAGAATAGAAAAGGTAATACCTGGAAAAAGGAGTCTGTGTTGGCCATGTGTTCCTCATGGTCCCAGTCTAATGTGTATGTGTCTGTGAGGAACTCCACATCCGTGATGGTTGGTACCTGGAGAGTTGTTGAACCTTCTGCTTGTATATTCATTCCTTAACAGTTCGAATGTCACATTTCAATCTCATTGGCTGTGGGCTATGTGATTGACCTGTGTCACCTTCTTATTGTCTCTGGTCCCTGACAGCATCCATTTATTGCCCTCTTCTGCAAATATCAATTGGTAATTTATGGTTATTTGTTCTAAATCTGTTACCAAACCAGTACCAGCTGTAATCACTCAGGGCAGACACAGACTCAACTATTCATAAACCTGCATGTTATAACCACCAAAGAGAAATAACTTCATATTTTGAAATTATCTCTAAACAACAGATTACCTGGAGCATCATTGTGTCTACTTTAAAACACAGACTGAGCCAAGCAAATGCATTTCACAAAATTGAGGATTCAGAGCAGCTTCACAAAGTGTCAGCCTCCATTCCTTCAACCTCATAGCAAGAATAAAGGCAATTGGTTTGGCTACTTGCACTGTTCTTGATTCATTTGAATTCACTGATTTGTGGACTCTAGTTTTTTCTGGCCAACAAACCTGATTCTGATTCTAATAAATATCTGACTTACTTTTAAAAAAAATTCAGGCACTGTCTACCTTCAAATAGCTGAAAGGGAGGGAGAGTGAACAGATTCAGATTAACTTATTTAACACATGTACTAGGGCAAAGGCTATCTTAGATTGGATGTTGTGTAATAACTCAGATTCTATTAGGGAGCTTAATATAAAGGAACTCTTAGGAAGCAGTGATCATAATCTGTTTGAATTCATACTGCAGTTTGAGAGGGAGAAGCATTGGTATATGTATCAGTGTATATGTATATGTATACATGTATCAGTATAGCAATGGTATAAAGGGAATTACAGAGGCATGAGAGAGGAGCTTGCCCAGTTGGATTGGAGAACGATACTGGTGGGGATGATGGCAGAACAGAGGTGGCTGAAGTTTCTGGTAATATTTCACAAGACGCAGGATAGACACGTCCCACAGAAGAATGAGTTCTCAAATGGCAGGAATAGGCAGCTGTGGCTGATAAGGGAAGTTAAGGATTGCATAGAAGCATATAAGGCAGCAAAAGTGAGTGGGAAGTTGGATGATTGTGAAGCTTTTAAAATCCAACAAAAGGCAACTAAAAAAGCTATAAGAAGGGAAAAGATTAAATATGAGGGCAAGTGAACAATCAGATAAAAGCAGGATACTAAAAGTTTTTTCAGTTATATGAAGAGTAAAAAGGAGGTGAGAGTTGATAGTGGACCACTGGAAAATGATGCTGGTGAGGTAGTAACTTGGGACAAAGAAATGGCAGATGAATTTAATGGATACTTTGCATCTGTCTTCACTGTGGAAGACACTAGCTGTATGCCAGAGGTCCCTGAGTGTCAGGGAGCAGCAGTGAGTGCCATTGATATTACAAAGGAAAAAATGCTAGGCAAACTGAAAGGTCTTAAGGTGGATAAGTCACCTGGGCCAGATGGACTACATCTCAGAGTCCTGTTGCTAAAGAGATAATGGATGCATTGGTCATGATCTTTCAAGAATCACTTGATTCTGGCATTGTCCCAGAGGGACTGGAAGATTGCTAATGTCACTTCATTCTTTAAGAAGGGAGGAAGGTAAAAGAAAGGTAACTATAGGCCAATGAGCCTAACCTCAGTAGCTGAAAAAGTGTTGGAGTCTTTTATTAAGGATGAAGTTTCAGATACTTGGGACTAATGACAAAATAAGTCAAAGTCAGCGCGGTTTCTGTAAATGGAAATCTTGCCTGACAAATCTGTTAGAGTTCTTCAAGGACGTAACAAGCAGGGTGGACAAAGGAGAGACAGTGGATGTCATTTATTTGGGTTTTCAGAAGGCATTTGATAAGGTGACACATGAGGCTGCTTAACAAGATGAAGTGCAATGGTATTACAGGAAAGATACTGGCATAGATAGAGGATTGGCTGACAAGCAGGAGGTGGCAAGTTTTCTTTTCTTGTTGGCTGACAGTGACTAATAGTATTTCTCAGGGGTCAGTATTGGGACTGCTACTTTTCACATTGTTTTCAATGATTTGGATAATGGAAGCGTGGGCTTTGTGGCAAAGTTTGAAGATGATACAAAGATAGGTGGAGGGGTAGGTGATGGGTGGAGTGCTGAGGAAGAAATGCGATTGCAGCAGGACTTAGACAAATTGGAAGCATGGGCAAAAAGGTAGCAGATGGAATACAATGTGGGAAATGTATGATAATGCATTTGGGTAAAAGGAACAATAGTGCAGACTATTATCTAAATGGGGAGAAGGTTCAAACATCAGAGGTGCAGAGGGACTTAGGAGTCCTCTTGCAAGACTCTTGCAAACAAATAAATTAAACAAATAAAACAAGATAAAGTCCTCTTGCAAACAAATAAATACAGGGTTACCTCAAGCTGAGCGGCCTGTGGAAAGCGGCCAATGAGTGAGTGGGCCAGTGAAGGAGTGGAGATTTGAGGCTTTGACTCGAGAGATTCTGGCAGTTTTGGCAGTTGGACTGTGCAATCAATCAAGATTTGAATAGCTCAGCAATTTTTGAAAAGCTCAGTGAGGCAGTGGAAAGTGGCCAGTGAGTGAGCGGGCCAGTGAAGGAGTGGAGATTTGAGGCTTTGACTCGAGAGGCTTCGACGAGAAGAGGCGGAGGACGAGCTTGTTCCCAGTTAGTCTTTACAATGCCTCCTGAGATGGTGATGTGCCTCTCCTGTGAGATGTGGCAGTCTTGGGGGAACTCCCCTCTCCCGCAGAGTCACATCTGCCAGAAGTGCTTGCGGCTGGGCGATCTGGAAGACCGTGTGAGGAATCTGGAGCAGCAGCTGGATGACCTTCGACTCATAAGGGAGAATGAGGCAGTCATAGATGAGAGCTACAGGGAGGTAGTCACACCTAGGCTGCTGGAAGCAGGTCATTGGGTGACAGTCCGAGGGGGGAAAGCGAAGGAGAGTAGACAGGTGCTGCAGAGCACCCCTGTAGCCATTCCCCTGAATAATAAGTTTACCGTCCTGGATGCTGTTGGTGAGGACGACTGACCAGGTGTGAGCCACAGTGGCAGGGCCTCTGGCACTGAGTCTGACCCTGTGGTGCAGAAGGATGGGACAGAGAAGAGGAGAGCTGTCATCATTGGAGACTCTATAGTCAGGGGAGCAGACAGGAGATTTTGTGGATGTGAGAAGGAAACCCGCATGGTTTGTTGCCCTCCGGGTGCCAGGGTCCGGGATGTCTCTGACCGGGTTCATGACATCCTGGTACGAGAGGGAAAGCAACCAGAAGTCGTGATACATGTTGGGACCAACAACATAGGCAGGAAGAGGGATGAGGTCCTGAAGTGTGAGTTTCGGGAACTAGGCAGAAGGCTGAAGAACAGGACCTCAAGGGTGGTGCTCTCAGGATTGCTGCCAGTACTACGTGATAGTGATGGTAAGAATTGGAGGAGATGGCAGTTGAATGCGTGGCTGAGGAGTTGGTGCAGGGGGCAGGGTTTTAGATTTTTGGACCATTGGGATCTCTTCTGGGGAAGGTGGGACCTGCACAGATTGGATGGGTTGCACCTGAATTCGAGGGGGAGCAATATCCTTGCTGGTAGGTTTGTTAGCATGGTTCGGGAGGGTTTAAACTAATTTGCAAGGGGGATGGGACCCGGAGCGATAGAGCAGTGAAAGAAGTGCAAGGAATAAAGCCAGATCTAACATATAGAGAGGCTTTGAGGAAAGAGCAGCAGAATAAAGGGTGTAAAGGTAGTAAGGTAGAAGGGCTAAAGTGTGTGTACTTCAATGCAAGAAGCATCAGGAACAAAGGTGATGAACTGAGAGCTTGGATACATACATGGAATTATGATGTAGTGACCATTACAGAGACTTGGCTGGCACCAGGGCAGGAATGGATTCTCAATATTCCTGGATTTCAGTGCTTTAAAAGGGATAGAGAGGGGGGGAAGGGGAGGAGGGGTGGCATTACTGGTCAGGGATACTATTACAGCTGCAGAAAGGGTGGGTAATGTAGTAGGATCCTCTTTTGAGTCAGTATGGGTAGAAGTCAGGAACAGGAAGGGAGCAGTTACTCTACTGGGGGTATTCTATAGGCCCCTTGGTAGCAGCAGAGATACCGAGGAACAGATTGGGAGGCAGATTTTGGAAAGGTGCAACTTCCCTAATATTGATTGGCACTTGATTAATTCCAAGGGTTTAGATGGGACAGAGTTTGTTAAATGTGTCCAGGATGGATTCCTGTCACAGTATGTTGACGGGCCAACTAGGGGGAATGCCATACTAGATCTAGTATTAGGTAACAAACCAGGTCAGGTCACAGATCTGTCAGTGGGTGAGCATCTGGGGGACAGTGATCACCGCTCCCTGACCTTTAGCATTATCATGGAAAAGGATAGAATCAGAGAGGACAGGAAAATTTTCCATTGGGGAAGGGCAAATTATGAGGCTATAAGGCTAGAACTTGCGGGTGTGAATTCGGATGATGTTTTTGCAGGGAAATGTACTATGGACATGTGGCCGATGTTTAGGGATATCTTGCGGGATGTTAGGGATAAATTTGTCCCAGTGAGGAAGATAAAGAATGGTAGGGTGAAGGAAACATGGGTGACAAGTGAAGTGGAAAATCTAGTCAGGTGGAAGAAGGCAGCATACATGAGGTTTAGGAAGCAAGGATCAGATGGGTCTATTGAGGAATATAGGGTAGCAAGAAAGGAGCTTAAGAAGGGGCTGAGAAGAGCAAGAAGGGGTCATGAGAAGGCCTTGGTGAGTAGGGTAAAGGAAAACCCCAAGGCATTCTTCAATTATGTGAAGAACAAAAAGATGACAGGAGTAAAGGTAGGACCGATTAGAGATAAAAGTGGGAAGATGTGCCTGGAGGCTGTGGAAGTGAGCGAGGTCCTTAATGAATACTTCTCTTCAGTATTCACCACTGAGAGGGAACTTGATGATGGTGAGGACAATATGAGTGAGGTTGATGTACTGGAGCATGTTGATATTAAGGGAGAGGAGGTGTTGGAGTTGTTAAAATACATTAGGACGGATAAGTCCCCGGGGCCTGACGGAATATTCCCCAGGCTGCTCCACGAGGCAAGGGAAGAGATTGCTGAGCCTCTAGCTGGGATCTTTATGTCCTCATTGTCCACAGGAATGGTACCGGAGGATTGGCGGGAGGCGAATGTTGTCCCCTTGTTCAAAAAAGGTAGTAATTATAGACCAGCGAGCCTTACATCTGTGGTGGGAAAGCTGTTGGAAAAGATTCTTAGAGATAGGATCTATGGGCATTTAGAGAATCATGGTCTGATCAGGGACAGTCAGCATGGCTTTGTGAAGGGCAGATCGTGCCTAACAAGCCTGATAGAGTTCTTTGAGGAGGTGACCAGGCATATAGATGAGGGTAGTGTAGTGGATGTGATTTACATGGATTTTAGCAAGGCATTTGACAAGGTTCCACACGGTAGGCTTATTCAGAAAGTCAGAAGGCAGGGGGTCCAGGGAAGTTTGGCCAGGTGGATTCAGAATTGGCTTGCCTGCAGAAGGCAAAGGGTTGTGGTGGAGGGAGTATATTCAGATTGGAGGGTTGTGACTAGTGGTGTCCCACAAGGATCTGTTCTGGGACCTCTACTTTTTGTGATTTTTATTAACGACCTGGATGTGGGGGTAGAAGGGTGGGTTGGCAAGTTTGCAGATGATACAAAGGTTGGTGGTGTTGTAGATAGTGTAGAGAATTGTCGAAGATTGCAGAGAGACATTGATAGGATGCAGAAGTGGGCTGAGAAGTGGAAGATGGAGTTCAACCCGGAGAAGTGTGAGGTGGTACACTTTGGAAGGACAAACTCCAAGGTAGAGTACAAAGTAAATGGCAGGATACTTGGTAGTGTGGAGGAGCAGAGGGATCTGGGGTTACATGTCCACAGATTCCTGAAAGTTGCCTCACAGGTAGATAGGGTAGTTAAGAAAGCTTATGGGGTGTTAGCTTTCATAAGTCGAGGGATAGAGTTTAAGAGACGTGATGTAATGATGTAGCTCTATAAAACTCTGGTTAGGCCACACTTGGAGTACTGTGTCCAGTTCTGGTCGCCTCACTATAGGAAGGATGTGGAAGCATTGGAAAGGGTACAGAGGAGATTTACCAGGATGTTGCCTGGTTTAGAGAGTATGGATTATGATCAGAGATTAAGGGAGCTAGGGCTTTACTCTTTGGAGAGAAGGAGGATGAGAGGAGACATGATAGAGGTGTGCAAGTTATTAAGAGAAATAGATAGAGTGGATAGCCAGCGCCTCTTCCCCAGGGCACCACTGCTCAGTACATGAGGACATGGCTTTAAGTTAAGGGGAGGGAAGTTCAAGGGGGATATTAGAGGAAGGTTTTTCACTCAGAGAGTGGTTGGTGCGTGGAATGCACTACCTGAGTCAGTGGTGGAGGCAGATACACTAGTGAAGTTTAAGAGACTACTAGACAGGTATATGGAGGAATTTAAAGTGGGGGGTTATATGTGGTGCAGGGTTTGAGGGTCAGCACAACATTGTGGGCCGAAGGGCCTGTAATGTGCTGTACTATTCTATGTTCACTCCCAGAAGGTTAATTTACAGGTTGAGTATATAGCCTGAGTGGCCCATTTCTGCTCTTATGTCCTATGGTACAGTACTGTGCAAAAGTCTTAGGCACACATATATATAGTTAGGGTGCCTAAAACTTTTGCACAATACGTATTTGTCAAAGTGGAGTGCAGAGTGATTTTGTAAATCTGGTGGGAGCAAAGGATGTTGGGAATGATGAGAGTGGAGTGCCGTGGGAGGGGTGTGGGACAGGTGGCAGAGAAGGAGTGCTGGGGGTGGGGGATGGTGCGTGGGTGCAGACACACCCAGCCCTGAGACACCAGGCAAGGTCATTTGATTCCAAACAATTGGTTTATTGATCATTATAGAATGCCTCTGGCATTTCCCGCTCCCTCCCCTCTCCCTTCCCTTTTCCCCAACCCTGATTCCCCTCTCCCTGCCCCCTTCCCACTCTCAGTCCACAATAGAGACCCACATCAGAATCAGGTTTATCATCACTCACATATGTCATGAAATTTGTTTTTTTTTGTCAGCAGTACAGTGCAATACATAAAATTACTACAGTACTGTGTACAAGTTTTAGGCACCCGAGCTGTATATAGTGTATGTGCCCAAGACTTTTGCACAGTACAGTACATTTAGAACATACAGTGAATGCATTGTTTGCATTAACACAGCAGAATGGTGTGACAGTGGCAGCCTACAAGTGTCAGCACACATTCTGGCTCTAACTTAGCATGCCCACAATTCTCAGAAGAACAACCCAGAACACAACAAAACAGTTTTAATCGTATATCTTCCAGTCTGCTAACCAGAGAGCACGAGGGTAATACTGACACTTAGCTTTCCTTTGAGAAGTGTGTTAGAAGTTTGAAGCTCTTCTTCAGTAATGTGTGAGCTGACGTGGCAGAGAGCTTTTATCTGCTATTTAGATTGGAACAGAATGTAGCTGCTGTTCCTGTGGTCACCAATATTAGTTATCACCAGCTGTGTCTGATCCTGGTTAAAGCCGTCAAGTTCCCATTTTTACCATCAGTATTGCTAATGGTCTAATATCGAATGCTCCAGAACAGAATTTATGATGTTAAGACCAAAAGACCATAAGACATTAGGAGCAGAATTAGGCCATTTAGCCCATCAAGTCTGCTCCACCATTTCAGTATGGCTGATCAATTTCCCTCTCAGCCCCAATCTCCTTCCTTAATCCCATATCCTTTCATGCCCTGACTAATCAAGAATCTATCAATCTCTGGCTTAGTTACACCCAATGACTTGACCTCCACAGCCGCCTGTGGTAAAGAATTCCACAGATTCATCACTCTCTCACTAAAGAAATTCCTACTCATCTCCATTCTAAATGGACACCCCTCTATTCTGAGGTTGTGTCGTCCGACCCTGGACTTTCCATCATAGGAAACATCTTCTCTGCATCCATTGTATCAAGGCCTTTCACCTTGTGATTGGATTCAATGATGTCACCCCTCATTTTTCTGAATTCCAGTGAGTAGAGGCCCAGAGCCAACAAATGCTCCTCATATGACGAGTCTTTCAATCCCAGAATCAATTTTGTGAATGAAAATGACTACAGTTCTTACTCTTGACTTTTCTGTCGAGTAATTTGCACAGCTGTCCTGACTTACAGATGGGGAGTCAAGTGGAAACAGACTGGTTCACATCGAAATCCCACCTGCAATTCACAGGGACACAGTCCAGTTCAGTCCGGTCCAGTTGGAAGGTCTTAAGCTGAAGTGTTGGCTGTCCATTTCCCTCCACAGATGCAGTCTGACCTGGTGAGCTCTTCCAGCACTTTGTGCACTTCTGGAGGCTCCCAGACTTCCAAGAGGACCACAACCTTGTCATAGGGTTTGGAGGCCTGTGTGACTCAATAACCTGGAGACTGAAGTTGGCTGGAATCAGGGCTTTGTGCTTTGGCTCTTGGTAGGGTTACTCATGACAAACAGGTCAAAGGATAGAGGCCAGACTAAGAGTGTCCCACTGGTCCTCCAGGTTCAGGGGTTCACTCAGGGCTAACAACCCTGACTGGTCAAACAAAATTGTTACAGAAACAGTAATGAAGACAACTGGAAATGGTAAATTTCATCTTAGGTCGGTGAGAGTTAGAGACAACCGGGAATGGTAAATTTTGTCTTTAGGTCGGTGAGAGTTAGAGACAACCGGGAATGGTAAATTTCATCTTAGGTCGGTGAGAGTTTGAGACAACCGGGAATGGTAAATTTTCTCTTTAGATCAGTGAGAGTTAGAGACAACCGGGAATGGTAAATTTCATCTTAGGTCGGTGAGAGTTTGAGACAACCGGGAATGGTAAATTTTCTCTTTAGATCAGTGAGAGTTAGAGACAACCGGGAATGGTAAATTTTGTCTTTAGGTCAGTGAGAGTTAGAGACAACCGGGAATGGAAAATTTCATCTTAGGTCGGTGAGAGTTTGAGACAACCGGGAATGGTAAATTTTGTCTTTAGGTCAGTGAGAGTTAGAGACAACCGGGAATGGTAAATTTCATCTTAGGTCGGTGAGAGTTAGAGACAACCGGGAATGGTAAATTTTGTCTTTAGGTCGGTGAGAGTTAGAGACAACCGGGAATGGTAAATTTCATCTTAGGTCGGTGAGAGTTTGAGACAACCGGGAATGGTAAATTTTCTCTTTAGATCAGTGAGAGTTAGAGACAACCGGGAATGGTAAATTTCATCTTAGGTCGGTGAGAGTTTGAGACAACCGGGAATGGTAAATTTTCTCTTTAGATCAGTGAGAGTTAGAGACAACCGGGAATGGTAAATGTCATCTTTAGGTCGGTGAGAGTGAGAGAAAACTGGGAATAGTAAATTTTGTCTTTAGGTCGGTGAGAGTTAGAGACAACCGGGAATGGTAAATGTCATCTTTAGGTCAGTGAGAGTTAGAGACAACCGGGAATGGTAAATTTCATCTTAGGTCGGTGAGAGTTTGAGACAACCGGGAATGGTAAATTTTCTCTTTAGATCAGTGAGAGTTAGAGACAACCGGGAATGGTAAATTTCATCTTAGGTCGGTGAGAGTTTGAGACAACCGGGAATGGTAAATTTTCTCTTTAGATCAGTGAGAGTTAGAGACAACCGGGAATGGTAAATTTTGTCTTTAGGTCAGTGAGAGTTAGAGACAACCGGGAATGGTAAATTTCATCTTAGGTCGGTGAGAGTTTGAGACAACCGGGAATGGTAAATTTTGTCTTTAGGTCAGTGAGAGTTAGAGACAACCGGGAATGGTAAATTTCATCTTAGGTCGGTGAGAGTTAGAGACAACCGGGAATGGTAAATTTTGTCTTTAGGTCGGTGAGAGTTAGAGACAACCGGGAATGGTAAATTTCATCTTAGGTCGGTGAGAGTTTGAGACAACCGGGAATGGTAAATGTCATCTTTAGGTCAGTGAGAGTTAGAGACAACCGGGAATGGTAAATTTCATCTTAGGTCGGTGAGAGTTTGAGACAACCGGGAATGGTAAATTTTCTCTTTAGATCAGTGAGAGTTAGAGACAACCGGGAATGGTAAATTTTGTCTTTAGGTCAGTGAGAGTTAGAGACAACCGGGAATGGTAAATTTCATCTTAGGTCGGTGAGAGTTAGAGACAACCGGGAATGGTAAATTTTGTCTTTAGGTCAGTGAGAGTTAGAGACAACCGGGAATGGTAAATTTCATCTTAGGTCGGTGAGAGTTAGAGACAACCGGGAATGGTAAATGTCATCTTTAGGTCGGTGAGAGTGAGAGAAAACTGGGAATAGTAAATTTTGTCTTTAGGTCGGTGAGAGTTAGAGACAACCGGGAATGGTAAATGTCATCTTTAGGTCAGTGAGAGTTAGAGACAACCGGGAATGGTAAATTTCATCTTAGGTCGGTGAGAGTTTGAGACAACCGGGAATGGTAAATTTTCTCTTTAGATCAGTGAGAGTTAGAGACAACCGGGAATGGTAAATTTCATCTTAGGTCGGTGAGAGTTTGAGACAACCGGGAATGGTAAATTTTCTCTTTAGATCAGTGAGAGTTAGAGACAACCGGGAATGGTAAATTTTGTCTTTAGGTCAGTGAGAGTTAGAGACAACCGGGAATGGTAAATTTCATCTTAGGTCGGTGAGAGTTTGAGACAACCGGGAATGGTAAATTTTGTCTTTAGGTCAGTGAGAGTTAGAGACAACCGGGAATGGTAAATTTCATCTTAGGTCGGTGAGAGTTAGAGACAACCGGGAATGGTAAATTTTGTCTTTAGGTCGGTGAGAGTTAGAGACAACCGGGAATGGTAAATTTCATCTTAGGTCGGTGAGAGTTTGAGACAACCGGGAATGGTAAATGTCATCTTTAGGTCAGTGAGAGTTAGAGACAACCGGGAATGGTAAATTTCATCTTAGGTCGGTGAGAGTTTGAGACAACCGGGAATGGTAAATTTTCTCTTTAGATCAGTGAGAGTTAGAGACAACCGGGAATGATAAATTTCATCTTAGGTCGGTGAGAGTTTGAGACAACCGGGAATGGTAAATTTTCTCTTTAGATCAGTGAGAGTTAGAGACAACCGGGAATGGTAAATTTTGTCTTTAGGTCAGTGAGAGTTAGAGACAACCGGGAATGGTAAATTTCATCTTAGGTCGGTGAGAGTTAGAGACAACCGGGAATGGTAAATTTTGTCTTTAGGTCAGTGAGAGTTAGAGACAACCGGGAATGGTAAATTTCATCTTAGGTCGGTGAGAGTTTGAGACAACCGGGAATGGTAAATTTTCTCTTTAGATCAGTGAGAGTTAGAGACAACCGGGAATGGTAAATTTCATCTTAGGTCGGTGAGAGTTTGAGACAACCGGGAATGGTAAATTTTCTCTTTAGATCAGTGAGAGTTAGAGACAACCGGGAATGGTAAATTTTGTCTTTAGGTCAGTGAGAGTTAGAGACAACCGGGAATGGTAAATTTCATCTTAGGTCGGTGAGAGTTAGAGACAACCGGGAATGGTAAATTTTGTCTTTAGGTCAGTGAGAGTTAGAGACAACCGGGAATGGTAAATTTCATCTTAGGTCGGTGAGAGTTAGAGACAACCGGGAATGGTAAATGTCATCTTTAGGTCGGTGAGAGTGAGAGAAAACTGGGAATAGTAAATTTTGTCTTTAGGTCGGTGAGAGTTAGAGACAACCGGGAATGGTAAATGTCATCTTTAGGTCAGTGAGAGTTAGAGACAACCGGGAATGGTAAATTTCATCTTAGGTCGGTGAGAGTTTGAGACAACCGGGAATGGTAAATTTTCTCTTTAGATCAGTGAGAGTTAGAGACAACCGGGAATGGTAAATTTCATCTTAGGTCGGTGAGAGTTTGAGACAACCGGGAATGGTAAATTTTCTCTTTAGATCAGTGAGAGTTAGAGACAACCGGGAATGGTAAATTTTGTCTTTAGGTCAGTGAGAGTTAGAGACAACCGGGAATGGTAAATTTCATCTTAGGTCGGTGAGAGTTTGAGACAACCGGGAATGGTAAATTTTGTCTTTAGGTCAGTGAGAGTTAGAGACAACCGGGAATGGTAAATTTCATCTTAGGTCGGTGAGAGTTAGAGACAACCGGGAATGGTAAATTTTGTCTTTAGGTCGGTGAGAGTTAGAGACAACCGGGAATGGTAAATTTCATCTTAGGTCGGTGAGAGTTTGAGACAACCGGGAATGGTAAATTTTCTCTTTAGATCAGTGAGAGTTAGAGACAACCGGGAATGGTAAATTTCATCTTAGGTCGGTGAGAGTTTGAGACAACCGGGAATGGTAAATTTTCTCTTTAGATCAGTGAGAGTTAGAGACAACCGGGAATGGTAAATTTTGTCTTTAGGTCAGTGAGAGTTAGAGACAACCGGGAATGGTAAATTTCATCTTAGGTCGGTGAGAGTTAGAGACAACCGGGAATGGTAAATTTTGTCTTTAGGTCAGTGAGAGTTAGACACAACCGAGAATGGTAAATTTTATCTTTAGGTCGGTGAGAGTTAGAGACAACCGGGAATGGTAAATTTTATCTTTAGGTCGGTGAGAGTTAGACACAATTGGGAATGGTAAATTTTGTCTTTAGGTTGGTGAGAGTTAGAGACAACCGGGAATGGTAAATTTTGTCTTTAGGTCGGTGAGAGTTAGAGACAACCGGGAATGGTAAATTTTGTCTTTAGGTCAGTGCGAGCTAGAGACAACCGGGAATGGTAAATTTCATCTTTAGGTCGGTGTGAGTGAGAGACAACCGGGAATATTAAATTTTGTCTTTAGGTCAGTGCGAGCTAGAGACAACCGGGAATGGTAAATTTCATCTTTAGATCAGTGAGAGTTAGAGACAACCGGGAATGGTAAATGTCATCTTTAGGTCGGTGAGAGTGAGAGAAAACTGGGAATAGTAAATTTTGTCTTTAGGTCGGTGAGAGTTAGAGACAACCGGGAATGGTAAATGTCATCTTTAGGTCAGTGAGAGTTAGAGACAACCGGGAATGGTAAATTTCATCTTAGGTTGGTGAGAGTTTGAGACAACCGGGAATAGTAAATTTTCTCTTTAGATCAGTGAGAGTTAGAGACAACCGGGAATGGTAAATTTCATCTTAGGTCGGTGAGAGTTTGAGACAACCGGGAATGGTAAATGTCATCTTTAGGTCGGTGAGAGTGAGAGAAAACTGGGAATAGTAAATTTTGTCTTTAGGTCGGTGAGAGTTAGAGACAACCGGGAATGGTAAATGTCATCTTTAGGTCAGTGAGAGTTAGAGACAACCGGGAATGGTAAATTTCATCTTTAGGTTGGTGAGAGTGAGAGACAACTGGGAATGGTAAATTTTGTCTTTATTCCTCTCCATTGATGCTGCCTGACCTGCTGAGATTCTCCAGCATTTTCTGGGTGTGTTGCACTGTATTTCCAGCATCTCCAGAATCTCTAGTGTTAAGAGAATTGTTGATCATTCTTTCAATGCCTGAAGTGTCATATGTCCCTAACTTCCTGACAAGCCAGTTTTAACACCTGTCATTCATATAATATTCATGTCTACAGCAACTAGTCCAAAGCAAAGTTTGCATAATGTACATTTGCAAACCACAGCCCAAGTTTGAGGTAACTGGATGATTAGTAACTTAAAACTCCAATTATATTTCCATTGGGTTTAAAGGACCAAAATTTGTGATGCAAATTTTATTAATCAAAGGCACTTATTCAAACCCACATATCCTGGTAATGTGCCAGAAATACCTTTTCTTATGAAATATTCAAAAGGTATTCATTGCCACGGCTGTTGACTGGCACTCCCTAACCCATGATAATAAAACTAACGTAGGTGGGGAGCTTTCTGTTTTGATAAACTTCCTACCATTACAGCATAGATCACGTCTTGCCCCAGTTGGGAAAAGAGCATTATTTTGTTACTGCCTTTCACATCCGGCACTTAGGGCAGCAATGAAGGACCTCCATCTCTGTCTGTCTTTGGCCATTTTCTTTAATGTGCCCACGTGTGGTTGAAGGTCCTCATTTCTGCTTCTATGCACCAAGTTGTCTTCGGTCTTCTGCATTTCCTCCACCCTCCGATGAAGTGCTATCCTGATGATGGAATTGGCTTCTCCTCTCATCACATGCCCAATCCATCTCCAACGTTTCCTCATTACGATTGTGGCCACGTGCTCTTGCTGACACTGAACGATTAGGGCTTGGTTGGAGATAATACAGAGGATCTCCAAGGTTCAAGATTTAAGATTCAAGGATCACTTTATTGTCGAAGTATGCATGTACAATACAAGTCTTCTCCCGATAGTAAAAGAGAGAAAACTCACAGACCACAGAATCCCCCACACCCTCCCCACAGGAAAAGAACAGTGACAATAACATCCCCAACCCTCTCCACCGCAGTAAAAAAATGGTAAGAATAATAATCCCTGACCCCAATCTTCTGGAAGCTTATGGTGTGGAATGATGACAGCCTGGCAAGATCACTCTCTGTCATTCTGACTGTACAAGAATGTGGTATAACTTCACCTTGGTGTAGATGCTGTACTGGGTTGATCCCCATTTGTTGTTCTTTGATCTGAAGATGTTTCCAGCTTTGTTGAGTGTACACTGGATTTTATTCTGGATCCCACTATCCTGCTGATTGATGCTGCCCGGGTAGGTGAAACAGAAGAGAAAAGAAATTAGCTTTATTTGTCAATGTGTTCAAATAGTTCAATTTTAGCATCAGAGAATGTATACAGTATACGACCTGAAATTCGTATTCTTCACAGACATCCATGAAACTAGAAACACTAAAGAATGAATAACTTCAGAACCCCAAAGCCCCCTTCCCCCTTACACAGCTAAGCAGAAGTATTGACACTCCCCCCATTTGCACCGGTAGAAGCACTGACCCCCCCCAACCCCGCACCATGCAAGCAACAGTAAAATAGACTTTAATAAAGATTCCATCAAAAACTCCAGTCCATAAGCCAGCACTTTAGTATCTCAGATGCACTCTCTCTCATGAGTGAGGGTGAGAGAGATTGCTCCTCTGCAAATCATACCTGGTTTTCTGGTACAGACCTGGGTCGCCAGACTTGAATGCCACAGATCTAGCCTTCAGCAGACGACGTATCTCCTGGTTCATCCATGGCTTTTGGTTTGGGAATGTACAGTAAATCTTTGTAGGCACACACTCATTCACACAGGTTTTAATAAAGTAGGTAACAACTGCAGCATACTCATCCAGATTCAAAGATGAATCCCTGAATACAGTCTAGTCCATTGATTCAAAGCAGTCCTGTTGACGCTCCTGTGCTTCCCTTGTCCAAACCTTTTTGGTCCTCACTATTGGTGCTGGAGTTTTCAGTCTCTGCCTATACTCAGGGAGTAGAAGTACAGCCAGACGATCAGACTTCCCGAAGTGAGGGCATGGAATAGCACGGTAGGCATTCTTGATGATGGTGTAGCAATGGTCAATGTGTTGTTTCCTCTGGTATTGCAAGTGAAACATACAGTGAAATGCATCCTTTGCATCAATTTAAATCAGCGAGGTATGTGCCAGGAGCAAGTGTCGCCTGTGAGTGTCACATGAACAAGAAACTTCATTGCACCCTGGTGTGAATGATAATAATCCGATCTGAGAAAAAGTGATTTGATTAAGATCAAAGATGAATTTTATTTGTCAAATGTACGTCAAAGCATACAGCAAAACGCACTGTTTGTGTCAACAAGGAACACAATCTGCGGATGTGACAGGGGCCGCCTGCAAGTGTCACCATGCTTCTGGCACCAATATAACACGTTCAAAGTGAGTTTTATTATCGAAGTACATATATGTCACTATATACAAACCTGAAATCCATTTCTGGTGGGCATTTGCAATGTCCAATAACCATAATAGAATAAATGGGGGACTTCCGGTAAGATGGCGATTGCTTAGCTGCTCCGAACTTTTGTTCCGTTACTGTCGCTACCTTTGCACTAAATGTCTCCATTTTATAAAGCTTAGTTAGGAATTATTTCGGTATCTCTTACTTGCCTGTGAATATATCTAACCTACAATGTCTAGCAAGAGTTCTAAATCCGGGAGAAAAGAAACTACGACCTCGTCGGACGTGACGATGGAGGCGCTTGAAAATCTCCGAGACGAAATCTTAAAGCAAATTAAAACCGCTTTCAAACAGTTAGAAGAGAAACTGGATCGGATCAACGATAAAGTGGACAAACATGCTGAACACTTATCTCGCATCGATTCGACTTCTGAAGCTTTAGAAAGTCGGCTTCGATACTTGGAGACTCTCTGTTCCAGCTTAGAGGAAAAATCTAATAAACTTCTTTCCAAAATGGTGGATCTCGAAAATTGCAGCAGACGCTGCAACATCAGAATTCTGGGATTACCAGAGGCGACTGAAAAGGGACCAACCGTGAAGTTTTTCGCCGAGTTTCTCTGTGAGATATTCGGGAAGGATCTGCTTCCAAACCTGCCCGAGCTGGAACGGGCACACAGAGTCTATGTCTCTCCCGGAATTCTGGGATCCCGTCCACGACCAGTAATCTTGTGTTTCCATCAATACCAGGTAAAACACAGTCTGATTGTGGAGGCACATCGCAGAGGCTCTTTTTCTTTCCAGGATACAACCATTCGCTTTGTGGAAGATTTTGCACCCCAGACCTTAAAGATGCGCGCTGAGTATAAAGGCGTAATGAAAATGCTTTTTGATCGTGGTTTCAAACCTTCCTTTCGTAATCTTGCTGACCTAAGAATCAAGTTTAATACCGGGGAATTCAAGTGGTTCAAATCAGCGAGGGAAGCTGAAGCGTTTGTGGCAAGTCTTCCGGCTATCCAGTCATCTTCGGAATCTGATCGGACCTCCTAAAATGGTGGATAAGTACTCCTCGTAGTAAAATTACTTTCTCTGGACTCGGAATTCACTTGAATCACTCAGACATTATTCACTGAAACTCTAAAGGCTGTTGACAATCTCTCCTGGGATTTGGTGTGTGTGTAATCTATTTTTACCTCTGTATAACTTTACCTACAGAGTTCTACAACTAAATCTAACCTGTTTTGGAGGTTTGAAGTCTTTAGTGAAGGCCTCCCTGTTTGTTGGTTCACAGTTCAACTGCTGATTTATTTTTCCTCTGTTTTAAATACTTATTTATTTTATCTTTTTCTTTTCTTCATCCCCTTTTTTTTCCATTCTCTGAATGTTTTTTTCTCCCTTCTCGGTAAACGGTTGATAAATACTCGTCTTGAATTTATAATTTTCCCCTTCCTCTTTTTTTTCTTCTTCCTTCTTACCTTTTTTTTCCCTTTCTCTTACTTTATTCTTCTATAATATTTCGCGGGTAGGTTAGTTTTGGTTTTCTTCCGATTCACTCTGTATTAAGTTGTATATCTCAGCAGAAGGTGTTCTAATCTGTAGTTATGTTTTCTAGTGCATAAACTAGTTACTGTTTGTTATAGCATTTATACGGAACTGCTGTCAATGACACAGATCTGGAAGTTGTATTTGGGTTAATTTTTCTGGTAGAGCTAGCTACTTGTTTTGGTAGCCGTCTAGTTTTGGGTTGTGTGGGTGGGGTGCGTTTTCCAGTTCCAACATTTCTTTATTGTTTAGGACATGTTTATATTTTGACCTTACGAATCTATGTTTACATCTCTGCTCCCAGACTGCTATTGTACTGCTTGATTTTTTATATGCCTGCTGCCTTTTATGCATTAGAAATTGATAATGGCTAGTGCACTTAAATTTGTGAGCTGGAATGTAAAGGGACTGAATCACCCTGTTAAAAAGAGGAAGGTATTCACACATATTAAACAACTCAAAGCTGACATTGCTTTCCTCCAAGAAACTCATATTCGTTGTTTCGATAACTCCCGGCTTCTGTCCAAGTGGGCGGGTCAACATTTTCACTCATCCTTTGCCGCTAAAGCTAGGGGAGTCTCCATTCTTATTAACTCAAATATTCCTCTGACCGGGATTTGGAGAGGGGGTGTTGAACATAAAGTCTCTCTCTATGCTGATGACTTACTACTCTTTCTCTCATATCCGTCTACATCCTTACCTCTAATGTTTTCACTTCTTGACCAGTTTAGCCAGATCTCTGGCTATAAACTCAACTTACATAAGTGAACTTTTCCCGATTAATAAAGAAACACAAGAACTAATATTTCGAGATCTCCCTTTTAAAGTAGTCCATAATCAATTTACTTATCTTGGAATTACAGTCACAAGGAAGTTTAAAGATCTCTTTCGTGAAAACTTTGTCAACCTTTCATATGCTACAAAACAGAGTCTGGCACAATGGTCACCTCTATCTATGTCCTTGGTAGGTCGTATCAATGTCGTCAAAATGTATGTTCTCCCCAAATTCTTATACTTATTTCAATCTATCCCAATTTTTATTCCTAAATCTTTTTTTGATTCCTTAGACTCTATTATTTTGTCATATCTGTGGCAGAATAAGCGCTCCAGAATTAATAAAATCCACCTCCAAAAATCTAAAAAAGAGGGTGGCATGGCTTTACCTAACTTTCGCTTATATTACTGGGCAGCTAATATACGTTGTGCTGCCTTCTGGTCTTTCTTCCACGGTCAACCTGAGTGCCCTAACTGGGTGGCAATGGAGTTGAGCTCCACTAAAGAATTATCTATATTTGCACTTCTTGGCTCTGCACTCCCTAGCAGTCTGCCCAGATCAATAGCTAATCCTCTGGTTAGACACACTTTGCGTATATGGGCTCAGTTCAGGAAATGCTGTGGTTTCCAGGGGTTTTCCATTTCTAGCCCTGTCGCACATAATCACCTTTTTTTACCTACCACGTTCGATTCAGCATTCCATGTTTGGTACAGGAAGGGCATTAGACATTTTGAAGATCTCTTCATTGATAACCGCTTCGCTTCTTTTCAACAGCTCTCTGTTAAGTTCAACCTGCCTAACGCTCACTTTTTCACATATCTCCAAATCCGTCACTTTACTGCTCCTTTAATTCCTAACTTTCCTGAAATGCCTGCGAAAAATGCTATGGACCTATTTCTCTCCATTAATCCACTAGGTAAAGGTTTAATTTCAATTATCCAAGATAAACTAGCAGCCTTACGACGGGCCCCTGTGGATAAAATTAAAATGGCCTGGGAGCAGGATTTAAATATCTCCTTATCCGAGGAGAGCTGGGACTCAGTTCTCAAATCGGTTAACTCAACCTCTCTTTGTGCTCGCCATTGTCTCTTACAGTTTAAGATTGTTCATAGAGCCCATATGTCTAAATCTAAACTATCTCGATTCTACCCTGGCATTAGTCCGCTCTGTGATAAATGCAAGAGGGGCGTGGCCTCTCTCATCCATATGTACTGGCTCTGTCCTAGCTTGGAGAAATTCTGGAAAGATATCTTCACTACACTATCGGGTATTCTGAATCAGCACCTAGAACCTAACCCCTTAATTGCTCTGTTCGGTTTTTGGGGCGAGACAGATTTATGTCTGGGTCCGACCAAATGCCGAATACTATCCTTTGCCTCTCTCCTGGCGAGACGCTTGATCCTCCTTAGATGGAGAGATGTTGCCCCGCCCACTCATGCGCAATGGCTTAACGACATTATGGCCTGCTTGGACCTCGAAAAAATTCATTATTCAGTTCTTAATTCAGATTTAAAGTTCCATAAGATCTGGGGGCCTTTTATCGAGTACTTTCATAACCTTCCTCTTGACTAGGGTTTTTTTTTCTTTTCAGTCCCTTGCTTTCAGCTCCCTTTTTTTTTTCTGGTAGTAGGCATTATTATCCTCTGTTGCTAAGTGTATTTACAGTCTGGGAGTTTGACTGTCCGGACTTATACTCTCTATACTGTGTGGTGGTTGGTCTGGAATTGTTTTTTTTCTTGTGTTGTGGGGTTTGGGGAGGACACTAAGCTCACTTGTCTTTAATTTAGGTGCTTTTTTGTTAAATTCTCTTCCTGTGTAGCATATTGTTATTGTATGCCTAACCTTGCTCTGTATTAATGCTCCTCATTGGGATTTGGGGTATTTAATTTTGTAAAATGTTTTGAAAAACTAATAAAAAAATTAAAAAAAAAGAATAAATGAAAGACCACCCCAACTGGGTGGATGTAGGAAAGTACAGCACAGAACAGGCCTTTCAGCCCATCTAGTCCAGTATGCAAAAGACAACAAACTGCAAATACAAAAAGGAAGAAAAAAAGAAATTAAAATTAATAATAATGACAAATATGCAATAAATATCAATAACATGAGATGAAAAATCCTTGAAAGTGAGTCCATTGGTGTGGAAACAGTTCAGTAATGGGGGGGGGCAAATGAACTTGAGTGAAGTTATCCCCTTTGGTTCAAAGCCTGATGGTTGAGGGGTAATAATTGTTCCTAAACATGTTGGTGTGAGTCCTGAGGCTCCTGTGCCTTCTTCCTGATGACAGCAGTGAGGAGAGAGCATGGCCTGGGTGTTGGGGGTCTCTGATGATAGATGCTGCTTTTGTACAATAGCTTTTCATGTAGATGTGCTCAATGGTGGGAAGGGCTTTGCCCGTGATGGACTGGGACCTCTTAATATTTTTTATAGGATTTTCTCTTCAAGGGCATTGGTGGTTCCATACCAGGCTGTGATGCAACCAGTCAATATGGTCTCCACCACACATCTACAGATGCTTGTCAAAGTTTTAGATGACATGCCAAACTTCTAAGAAAGCACTGCTGTGTTTTCTTCATAATGGCACTTATGTGCTGGATCCAGGACAGACCCTCTGAAATGATAACAGTAAGGAATTTAAAGTTGCTGCCCATCTCCTTCTCTGATCACCTGATCAGGACTGGCTGATGGACCTCTGGTTTCCTTCTCCAGTAGTCAATGATCAGCTCCTTGGTCTTGCTAACATTCAGTGAGAGGTTGTTATGACACCACACGGCCGGATTTTCAATCTCCCTCCTATATGCTGATTCCTCATCACCTTTGATTCGGCCAACAGTGGTGTCATTAGAAAAGTTAAATATGGCACTGGAGCTGTGCTCGACCTCACAGTCACAAGTGTATAGTGAGTAGAGCAGGGGGCTAAGCGCACAGCCTGTGGTGCACCTGTGCTGATGGAGATTATGGAGGAGAAGTTGTTGCCAATTTGAACTAACAGGTCGGCAAGGAGGTATTGAGGGCAATGTCTTGAAGCTAATTGATTAGGACAAGTAGCACTTGTACTTTGCCTAGAACACTTAACTGCAGACCTCTTTGTGACCATGGCCCAGACATGGAGCAAACAGCTGTTCCAAGGAAAGTTCAAAGTTCAAAGCAAATTTTATTATCAAAGTACATATATATCATCATATACAACCCTGAGGTTTATCTTCATGCAGGCATTCTCAGCAAATCTATAGAATAGCAACTATAACAGGATCAATGAAAGATCAACCAGAGTGCAGAAGGCAACAAACTGTGCAAATGTAAATATAAATAAGTAACAATAAATAATGTGAACATGAGATAATGAGATAAATAATCTTTAAAGTGAGATCATTGGATGTAGGGGCATTTCAATGATGGGGTAAGTTGAGTGTAGTTCACAAGCCTGATGGTTGAGGGGTAGTAGCTGTTCTTGAACCTGGTGTTACGAGTCCTGAAGAAGCTGAGCTAGAAGGAAAGATTGAACAGGCATTCCTTCATTCACTTGAATGTAGAAGACTGAGGGGAGATTTGATAGAGGTATACAAGACTATGGGGGGTGGGGTATACATAGTGCAAATGTAAGCAGACTTTTTCCACTGAAGTTGGGCGAGACTAGAACTAGTGGTCATAGGTTGGGGGTGAAAAGTGAAATATCTAAAGGGAACTTCTTCACTCAGAGGGTGGTTTGCAGAAGTGTTGGATTCATATTCCATTGCAGCATTTAAGAGAAGTTTGGATAGGTACATAAATGGGACAGTTTGCATGGATTAGATGGGCTGAAGAACCTGTTTCTGTGCTGTAATGTTCTGTAACTCAATGACTGTAAATGAGAGTTACATAGTGACATAGTGACATGTCCCTTTGGCCCATGATGTCTGTGCCTAACATGCTGCTAATTTCAACTAATCCATATGCCTGTGCAATGTACACACTCCAAAACTGTAGAACTCAATACATACAACTGCAAGGGACGCTATTAACAGGAACAGCTTCTTCCCCTCTGCCATCTGATTTCTGAATGGACATATTGAACATTATTATTTATTGCATTGTACTGCTGCCGCCAAGACAACACATTTCACGATATATGCTGGTGATATTAAACCTGATTCTGATTCTGGTTCCCTCCATTCACGGAACTTTTCATGGCTTCCAGAGTGTGGTGTGAGAGAGGACAGCCTGGATGACGTTGGTGTGGAAGAGTTTGCCAGTATCCATTGCTACGTTGGGGGGAGGGTGTTGGTGGGTCTGCTCTGGAGTGGGTGTATTTAGGTTTTAGCTGGAAATGATGAAATCCATGTGTGTGCAGCAACATCCCTCTGAATCCCCTCTCTCTCCTGCTGCTGGTGTTTGTTTACAAGCCCCTGGTAGAAAGGTTCCGGCCTCTCATCAGACTCTGGAGAACAAACACAGAACTGACAGCTGCTAGGTTTCCATTTGACACCCCTGGTAGATAATTGCAGGGCAAACCTGCTATTCCTGCACATCAAATAGATGGCTTAATATATACCAAATGTCCACTTCATTCAGTACCTCCTATACCTAATGAAGTGGCCACTGAGTGCGTGCCCACGGCCGTCTGCTGCCGTAGCCCATGTCGTTCAAGGTTCCACATGTTGTGTGTTCAGAGATGCTCTTCTGCACACCACTGTTTTAATGTGTGGCTAGTTGAGTTACTGTTGCTTTTCTGTTAGCGTGAACCAGTCTGGCCGTTCTCCTCTGACCTCTTTCTTTAACTGCCACTTACTGGATGCTTTTACACTGTAAGCTCTAGAGACTATTGTGCATGAAAATCTCAGGAGATCAGCAGTTTCTGAGATACTCAAACCACCCTGTCTGGCACCGACAATCATTTCACGGTCACAGTCACTTGGATCACATTCATCCCCGTTCTGATGTTTGGTCTGAACAACAACTGAACCTCTTGACCATGTCTGCAGGCTTTTATGTATTGAACTGCCGCCACATGATTGGCTGATTAGATATTTGCATTAATGAGCAGGTACTCTGAGTGTAAATAAGAATGCAACATCCTTCACATTAACCTCCCTGCCTACACAAGCACGTTTCTGGAAACCTTATTAGGTCTATTATTGCTTACAGCACGGTACCTCCCCAAGGACCATCAGCTGGTCGTGGCGGAGAGGCTTGTGAGTTTCTGAGATCTCGAGAGCAATGCTTAGCTTCTGGTAGGGTCACCATGGCAGTAAGGTCACCATGGCGGTAAGGTCACCATGGCAGTAAGGTCAAAGGGAGGTTCCAGACAAAATGTGATCCAACCAAGACCTGAATGGTGGAGCTGGCAGAGGACGATGACACTTCACAATGGCAGTGAAGGTGGAGGAATGCCACAGCAGTGAAGGGTCCCCAGTCATCTTGTGTTCCATGCCGCTGGACCCTGACCCCGATCTGTCAAGGACAATGTGTTGCATCAACCATGCATCAGTCTCCCCACATTAAAGAAAGTCACACACAGGTGTTCTCCATTAAGGGGACCCACCCTAATATTACTATTACTACCATTTCTACTGGATTAAGTCTCATGGTGATCAGCAAGTGGCGAAGGGGGCAGGATTGTGAGGTCTGGCAGAACACGTGGATCCCAGATCTGCCACTAGAGCCACTCGAAGACCCTCCAATGGAAAGGCTCTAAGTAGAACATCATACTCGACTACATTCTATACTCTAATTTAACAGCATGTTAAAAGGAGTAAAATGGTTCCTTAAGGTTGTTACACCCTTGGGTGGTAATGGGGATAAACTCCCACTACCTATAAACTCCCGCCTTGCTGCTGGTGCCAAACTGTATTGGCCTCTGCCATTCCTTTGGGTTCATCAGTTGTGTGGAGAGGGGGGAGCTTGCAAAATTGGCAACGGCTTGCTCTCCATATCGTACTGCCCGGCCTGCGTGTCTGGAAAGTTACGATGCAATATCAGGGACCAAGGCACTCTGACCAAGGGAGGCCTCAAAACCAACAGTCATGATACTTGATAAGAAAGGCCACCTTTCATGAGAAATTGTTTATCCCCTACGTTTTTTGCATTTTTCTTCTCCATGGGGATCCCTCATCCAATCCTTGGCCATGTAGTTTGGATATCAACACTTAAGCACCCGTTCCCAACTGGTTCACTGAAAGTAGCACGCATTCCAGGCACAAAGGTCCACTAACAGGGACCTGAGGGTTTTGCCAGCTTCTCAATCAATTAAGGCATTTTGGAAAAGGAAGGAGGCTCCTGCTTTTAAAATTAAGTATTTGTAGAACAGTACAGCTCAGGAACAAGCCATTGAGCCCACAATGTTGTGCTGATCCAGTTATAAAGCAAATCAAAAAGCACTTTCCTTCCTACCTACGCAATGTCCATATCCCTCCATCTTCCTTACATCCGTGTGTCTATCTAAACATCTCTTAAAAGCCTCTAATGTACTTGCCTCTACCACCAGGCAGCGCACTCCAGGCATCCCCACTCTCAGAGTGAAAAACTTAACCCTCACATTCCCCTTGAACTTACTCCTTCTCACCTTCAATGCATACCAAGTAAATCTAGTAGGTTTACTAGGGCTGTCGGAGTGGTTTAAACTAATATGGCAGTGGGATGAGAACCAAAATGATGGAGCTGAGGATGAGCCAGCAGGTTCACAGGTAGATGATGGGTGTAACATCAATGTAGGGAAGGACAACCCAATAATTGGGTACAAATGCAGACAGAGCAAAGACTTAAACTGTAGCACAGAGGCAAAATTCAAAAGGGTGAAGAATGCAGGACTGAGGGTATTGTATTTAAATGTGCATAGCATTCGGAAAAAGGTGGACGAACTTGTGGCGCAATTACAGATTGGTTGGTATGATGTCTTGGGCATCACTGAGTTGTGGCTGGAAGGTCATAATGGGAGATTAACATCAAAGGATATACTTTGTATTGAAAGGACAGGCAGGAAGCAATAGGTGGGGGTGTGGCTCTGTTGGTAAGAGGTGGAATAACAGGAAGAGGTGACATAGGGTCAGAATTTTGTGGGTGGAATTCAGAAATTGCAAGGGTAAAAAAATGTCATGGGAATCATATATAGGCCTCAAAATAGTAGCCAAGATGTAGGGCTGAGATTGCAAAGGGAGCTGGAAAAGGCAGAATCATAATGACACAATTGTAATGGGGGGCTTCATAATGCAAGAGGATTGGGGAAATCAGGTTGGTGTCGGGTCGCAAGAGAGGCAGTTTGTTGAATGCCTATGAGATGGCTTTTTAAGGCAGCTTGCCCTTGAGCCTACTTGGAGAAATGCTATCTTAGATTGGATATTGTATAATAACACAGATCTTATTAGGGAGGTTAATAAAAACGAACCCTTAGGAGGCAGTGATCATAATAAGATTGAATTCATATTGCAATTTGAGAGGGAGAGGGAGAAGTATACAGATATGTCAGTATTGCAAAAGAATAAAGGAAAGTACCGAGGCATGAGAGAGGAGCTTGTCCAGGTAGATGATGGGTGTGACATCAATGTAGGGAAGGACAACCCAATAATTGGGTACAAATGCAAGGAGGATACTGGTGGGGATGACAGCAGAAATGGCTGAGCTTTCTGGGAATAGCTCACAAGGTGTACAGAGGAAGAAGTTCTCAAATGGTGGGGGTAGGCAACCATGGCTGACTTGGGAAGTTAAGGACTGCATAAATGCCAAGGAAAGGGCATATAAGGTAGCCAAAGTGAGTGAGAAGTTGGATGATTGGGAAGTTTTTAAAATCCAACAAAAGGCAACTAAAAAAGCTATAAGAAGAGAAAAGATGAAATATAAGGGCAAACTAGCCAATAATATAAAGCGGGATACCAAAAATTTTTCAGACATATGAAGAGTAAAAGGGAGGTGAGAGTTGATATTGGACCGCTGGAAAATTATGCTGGTGAGGTTGTAATGAAATGACAGATGAACTTAATAAGTATTTTGCTTCAGTCTTTACTGTGGAAGACACCAGCGGTGTGCCAGAGGTCCGTGAGTGTTAGGGAGCTGGATTGAATGCCATTGATATTACAAAAGGAAAAGGTGCCAGGCAAACTGAAAGGTCTTAAGGTGGATAAGTCACCCGGACCAGATGGACTGCATCCCAGAGTCCTGAGAGTGGTTGTTGAAGAGATAATGGATGAGTTGCTCATGATCTTTCAAGAATCACTTGATTCTGGCATGGTCCCAGAGGACTGGAAGATTGCAATATTGCTCCACTCTGTAAGAAGGGAGAAAGTAAATGAAAGGTAACTATACACCAGTTAGCCTAACCTCAGTGGCTGGGAAAGTGTTGGAGTCCATTATTAAGGATGAAGTTTTGAGGTACTTGGAGACTAATGATAAAATATGTCAAAGTCAGCATGGTGTCTGTAAAGGGAAATCTTGCCTGACAAATCTGTTAGAATTCTCTGAGGAAATAACAAGCAGGGTGGACAAAGGAGAGGCAGTGGATGTCATTTACTTGGATTTTCAGAAGGCATTTGATAAGGTGCCACACATGAGGCCGCTTAACAAGATAAAATCCTATGGCATTACAGGAAAGATACTGGCATGGATAGAGGAATGGCTGACAGGCAGGAGGCAGCGAGTGCGAATAAAAGGAGCTTTTTCTGGTTGGCTGCTGGTGTTTCTCAGGGGTTCAGTATTGGGACTGCCGCTTTTCACATTGTTTGTCAATGATTTGGATGATGAAATTGATGGCTTTGTGGCAAGGTTTACTGATGATTTGAAGATAGGTGGAGGGGTATATAGTGCTGAGGAAGCAATGTGATTGCAGCAGGGCTTAGACAAATCGGAAGAATGAGCAGAAAAGTGGTAGATGGAATACTGTGTTGGGGAATGTATGATAATGCATTTTGGTAAAAGGAACAATAGTGCGGACTGTTATCTAAATGGGGAGAAGGTTCAAATATCAGAGGTGCAGAGGGACTTAGGAGTCCTTGTGCAAGACTCCCTGAAGATTAATTCACAGATTGAGATTGTGGTAAAGAAGGCAAATGCAATGTTGGCATTTATTTCAGGGGAATAGAATATAAAAGCAAGGAGATAATGCTGAAACATTTATAAGACACTAATCAGGTTGCACTTGAGTATTGTCAACAGTTTTGGGCTCCATATCTCAGAAAGGATGTGCTGTCATTGGAGAGAGTCCAGAGGAGGTTCACGAGGATGATTCTGGGAATGAAGGGGTTAATATATGTGGAGCATTTGACAGCTTTGGGCCTGTACTCACTGGAATTTAGAAGAATGTGTGGGGATCTCATTGAAACCTATTGAATGTTGAAAGGACTGGATAGGGTGAATGGGAGAGGATGTTTCCTGTGGCGGGGTATCCAGAGCTAGAGGGCACAGCCTCAAAGTTGACGGACAACTCTTTAGCACAGAGGTAAGGAAGATTTTTTTTAGCCAGAGAGTAGTGAATACAATGGAGTCTTTTAAGAGACTCTTGGATAGGTACACAGAGCTTAGAAAAATAGAGGGCTATGGATGAACCTAAGTAATTTCTAAGGGAGGGACATGTTCAGCACAGCTTTGTGGGCTGCAGGGCCTGTATTGTGCTGTAGGTTTTCTATGTTTCTATGAATCTGTGGAATACTCTGCCACAGACTGCAGTGGAGACCAAGTCTGTGGGTATATTTAAGGCGGAAGTTGATCGTTTCCTGACCAGTGAGAGCATCAAGGAATATGGTGAGAGGGCAGGTGTATGAGGTTGAATGGGACCCAGGATCAGCTGTGATGGATTGACAGAGCAGACTCGATGGGCTGAATGTCCTAATTCTCCTCCTATGTCTTACAGTCTTACAGTCTTGTATAAGACGTTTCTAACCTGGGAAACAGATACTCCCTGTCCACTCTATCTATGCCCCTCATAATCTTGTAAACCTCCATCAGATCTCCCCTCAGTGTCCAACGCTGCAGAGAAAACAACAAAAGTTTATCCAGCCTCCTGATAACATTCGCTCTGTGAACCAGACAGCATCCTGATAAACCTCTCCAAAGATTTATATTTATTAATTTCAAGATTCAATATTCAAGTTTACTTACAGTGTCACATGCACATAGAAACACAGTGAAATGCATTGCTTGTGTTGACCAATAGATACTTTCACCACATGTTCTGTGCCAACACAGCCTGCACATTATGTCAGCAGAACAACAGTAACAACCCAAGCAGAACAAGCCCCTTCCACACGCTCCCACACTCCCACCCACTCACATGCACAGATAGGCCTCCGACCCCAGGACAGACTGCCTCTTGATCTCCGACCTCTAGTCCCTGGACTGGGCTCGCAGAATTGCAGACATCGGCCTCCAGCATCTGAACAGCCCGACCCAGGGGCCTGGACATTTGGGCTTTGACCTCTGAGCTAGTCTAAACCCTGTATTAGCTGGGGAATAAGCTCATGGGAGAGAGTAAACCTTGTTTTTAATTACTCGGAGTTCACAGGCCCAGGAATCCTTTGTGCTTGCTTCAATAATTGCAGTGTTTGTGTTAGTATAAAGCAGTACAAAGCGGAGCTGCTTCACCCCAAAGTCAGCATCACCAGTAAACACATAGGCAAAAAATAGTTTGGTACAGCCTTGGGTCCCCAGTTTTGAAAATGGCAGGTTTACAAGGTATTGGTTCCAGACCAGCTATGAAACATCCACATCCTTAACATCAAGGAGATTTAGTAGTATGTCCCCACAGACTCCAGCAAATTTCTACAGATGCACCGTGGAGAGCATTCTAACTGGCTGCATTACCGTCTGGTATGAGGGGTGGGAGGCACTGCACAGGATCAGAAAAAGCTTGCAGAGTTCTAAACTCAGTCAGCTCCATCATGGCCACCAGCCTCTCCAGCACTGAGGACATCTTCCAAAGGTGATGCCTGAAAAAAGACAGCATCCATCATCAAGGACCCTCTTCATCCAGGATACACCTTGTTCTCATTGCTACCATTAAGGAAGGAGGTAGAGGAGCCTAAAGACCCCCACTCAATGCTTCTTCTTCACCATCAGATCTCTGAACCCATGAGCACTACCTCCACTACCTCACAACTTTTTTGCACTACTTATTTAATTTAATTTTTGCATATGAGGTATATATATAGTTCTTCTAATTCACAGTTTTGATTATTGTGTATTGCAATGTAGTGCTGGCACAAAACAACACATTTCAGACATACGTCAGTGATATTAAACATGAGAAAGGAAAGTGTGAAATAGGTTCAGAAAGAAAATTAAAGAATGGGAAAGAAAGATCAAATTTTAAGAATGGATATGAGAAATGAAAGATAGAGTGAAACCCATTTGCTATATAGATCCCAGGACACTCGCACTCGAGCTGTATTCATGTGCCGGAGACTTTTGCACAGTACTGTATGTGCTGGTATTCATCCATATTTTATTCTCTATCTGTACTTTAACCTCTAACTTTATTTATGTCGTTTTTTTTGCTGCATGTTGCGTCCTGACCAACACACCACAGCAAATTGCTAATAGATGGAAATGTGTACATGAATAACGCTGACCTTTGATCCTTGGCCCTTGAGGTAGATTGAGAAATCAAATACCTGGCACAACTTTACACGTGAGCAGCCCCAGAGAGTACGACGACTTCTGACCGGACCAAACGACTCTTCCCCCGGCTATGTGAAGGGGGAAGCTGGGTCCAGATGTCCGAATGCTGATAGTAACGTCAGAGTGCAGGAAACAGATAAACTCCTGCATTTTTTAAAGGTTGGTGTGGATGAAAACCCAATATTGTGCGATCTGTACTGTGCGAGCACACCACATAAAGGGAGCTCAGATCCCCGAGGAGTACAGATGCCATCGGAGGCAGGAAAATAGAGTGCAATATGGGTTTTTGTTTTTTTGCATTAAAATTGAAAAAGGAAGGAAAAATTATATATGTCCTCTGTCTCGTACCACGCGATCATGTGAAAGGACAGGAAATAGAGCACATTAAGAACAATGCTCTGAATGAGGCTATTGTGTGAAGCTCAATATTATTTTCCCTTGCAAATTTGGCCGAAGTCCACCTCCAGATTTATTTGCCTGTGATCAAGGGGGCAAGTGTACCCCGCATGCTCAGAAACAGTCGTCAGAGCTGCTTCGTTCACTAGTGGTTCGGCCATCCTGGGAACCTTCCTCAGTCCTGGCATTTTGTGCTTGCACAAACCCATGGCACTGTATGTGAATTTCCTCACGGTATTCCTGCAAACGTGGCTGTTATTATAAGGCTGAACTCAGTTTCCACAGTCTGATTGGGTGACTTGCCTCCCTGTCACACAACGGGCGGATGTGTCACTGTGGTAACGTAGCAGTCACTGCCATGAAATGTAGAGGAACGAGGCCCCTCTACCCAGCGTCTTGTTAGCAAACATGCAGTTGCTAGAGAACAAACTGAGGACTGGAGGGCAAGATTGCTGTAGCAGAGGGAAATGAGAGACTGTTGTGTTCTATGTCTGGGCGAGACATGGCTGCCTGATACAGTGATCAGACCTAAATGATCTCAAATTACAGAATGGACAGAACTACTGATTTGGAAAAGGCAAAAGGTGGAGGTGTGTTTCATGATAAACTCTCGGTGGTGCTCTAATGTGGCGGTTTTGTCAAATTCATCTTCCCCTGACCTTTAACACCTAGTGGTCAAGTGCTGTCCATTCTATTTACCCAGGGAATTCTCCTCCATAATCATGACCCAGTTTACTTACCACCTGCGGCCGACTATAATCAAGCACTTGAGGTACTGCAGGATGCTGTCTCCAAACAAGAAACTGTCCAGCCCCGTGCATTTCCAATTATAGTCGGGGTCTTCAACCAGGCGTGTTTGAAGAAAGCCCTGTCCAATTATGATCAGCATATAACCTGAGGAACCAGAGGTCCCAACACACGAAGCCACTGTTATACGAAGATAAGGAGTGCCTACTGTTCGATGCCCAGACCGCATTTGATAAATCTATCACTTGGATGCCCTTCTCCTACCTGCATACAGGCAGAGACTGAAGAGCAAGGCTCCACATACTAAGATGACAAAGAGGTGGTCATGGGAGACACAAGAGCGGCTACAAGCTTGCTTCGAGTCAGTGGACTGGGCTGCGTTCAAGGACTCATCTGTGGATCTGAATGAATACACCGTGGTTGTCATGGACTTTATTAAAACAGTGTAGGTGAGTGCATCCACACAAGATCATTCAGTCTTCCACACCAGAAGCTCTGGATGAATTATGAGATCTGCAGTCCACAGAAGGCCAGGTCAGAGGCATTCAGGTCTGGTGACCAGATAAAGTACAAGTATAATTTCCAGAAAGCCAACTCATGGGCAAAGTGGCAATTCCAGACCAAAGTTGAACCAATGAAGGATGCTCGAAAGCTGTGGCAGAGCCTAAACATCATCAAAAATTGTTTAAAATGAGAGCAAGTCAACATGATTTGAGAGGAACACATATATTTCAAAAACAAAGGATAAGAAGAAATGTAAAAAGTCATTGTATTTCAGTCAGAGGGGTGAATTTATGGAACAGTTGTAGTGAGAATTTAAAAACATGCACCACACTTAAGTTTAAAAATTATTTAAAAATAATTTAATGAACAAATATAAGATACATGATTTAAAATGAATGAGAGTAATGTAAATAAATGATACTTGGAATTGGATTTTGTGTTAAAAGATTATGAAATTTTTTATTTTGATGTGATGATTGGTGCCAAATATGTTTTTGTTTAAGTAAGAGGGGTAGGCGTAATAAGCTGTCGCTTCAGCCTACACCCTTTTGGTCTGTCTTAAAGATTTTTATTATTTAATTTTTTCTTATGAAATCACTGTTGAAAATGATGCTTTTTGTTATGTTTGCACTGACTGAAAATAAAATTTCATTCATTCAATTTCATTCATTGTCCTAATGTTATGGAACCTCATGCCTGATTCAGGATTGTCCTTTGCAAATCCGATACTTTGTTGAAACCAATGTGCCAAAATCTCTCTTGAATGAACAGAGCGTTTGGCACACTGAACCATGAATCCACACTTGTTTCCCTACAGGTTTGCATGATTTATCACTGATAACTTGTCCAGATTTTCAACAGAGAAAAGTTGCCATAGAACTATAGAACCATAGAACATTACAGCACAGAAACAGGCCTTTTGGCCCTTCTTGGCTGTGCCGAACCATTTTTCTGCCTGGTCCCACTGATCTGCACCTGGACCATATCCCTCCACACACCTCTCATCCATGTACCTGTCCAAGTTTTTCTTAAAAGTTAAAAGTGAGCCCGCATTTACCACTTCATCTGGCAGCTCATTCCACACTCCCACCACTCTCTGTGTGAAGAAACCACCCCCCAATGTTCCCTTTAAACTTTCCCCCTTCACCCTTAACCCATGTCCTCTGGTTTTTTTCTCCCCTAGCCTCAGTGGAAAAAGCCTGCTTGCATTCACTCTATCTATACCCATCATAATTTTATATACCTCTATCAAATCTCCCATCATTCTTCTATGCTCCAGGGAATAAAGTCCTAACCTATTCAACCTTTCTCTGTAACTCAGTTTCTCAAGTCCCAGCAACATCCTTGTAAACCTTCTCCACACTCTTTCAACCTTATTAATATCCTTCCTGTAATTCAGTGACCAAAACTGCACACATACTCCAGATTCAGCCTCACCAATGCCTTATACAACCTCACCATAACATTTCAACTCTTATACTCAATACTTTGGTTTATAAAGGTCAACGTACCAAAAGCTCTCTTTATGACCCTATCTACCTGTGTCGCCATTTTTAGGGAATTTTGTATCTGTATTCCCAGATCTCTCTGTTCTACTGCACTCCTCAGTGTCCTGCCATTTACCTTGTATTTTCAACCTTGGTTTTTCCTTCCAAAGTGCAATACCTCACACTTGTCTGTATTAAACTCCATCTGCTATTTTTCAGCCAATGTTTCCAGCTGGTCCAGATCCCTCTACAAGCTTTGAAAACCTTCCTCACTGTCCACTACACCTCCAATCTTTGTATCATCAGCAAATTTGCTGATTCAATTTGCCACATTATCATCCAGATCATTGATATAGATGGCAAATAACAATGGACCCAGCACTGATCCCTGTGGCACACCACTAGTCACAGGCCTCCACTCAGAGTAGCAATCCTCCACTACCACTCTCTGACTTCTCCCATTGAGCCAATGTCTAATCCAATTTACTACCTCTCCATGTATACCTAGCAACTGAATCTTCCTAACTAACCTCCCATGCGGGACCTTGTCAAAGGCCTTACTGAAGTCCATGTAGACAACATCCACTGCCTTCCCTTCACTCACTTCCCTTGTAACCTCCTCGAAAAACTCTAATAGATTGTTAATGGGACAAGGAACAAGTACAGGCAGAAGAGATTTAGTTTAATTTGGCATTTTGTTTGGCACAGGTGTGAGACCATAAGACAGTAAGAACTAGGAGTAGAATTAGGCCATGTGGCCCATTGAGACTGCTCTACTGTTCCATCACAGCTGATTTATTTTCCCTCTGAGCACCATTCTCCTGCCTCCGCCCCATAATCTTGGTCATCCTGATTAATCAAGAACCTATCAAGCTCTGCGTTAAATATAACAATGACATATCCTGCACAGCGTTTGTAGCACAGAATTCCCTGGGTTCACCAGTCTCTCTGGGTGAAGAAATTGGTGAATTTGTGGAACTCTGAGTGGTATTGTGGACTGAAGGGCTTGTTCCTGTACTGTTCTATGTGTTAACACCATTTGTTATAGACCTCCAGTCCATAAGACATAGGAGCAGAATTAGGCCATTCAGCCCATCGAGTTTGCTCCACCATTTCATCATGGCTAATCCTGGATCCCATTCAACCCCATACACCTGCCCTCTCAGCATATCCTTTGACGTCCTGACCAATCGGGAACCTATCAGCTTCCGCTTTGAATATATCCACAGATGTGGCCTCCACCACATTCTGTGGCAGAACATTCCACAGTCAGAGAAACTCCTCTCACACTGAGTCCTGATGAAGGGTCTCGGCCCAAAATGTCAGCCGTTTATTCCCATCCATTGATGCTGCCTGACCTGCTGAGCTCCTCCAACACATTGTGTGTATTACTCTAGATTTCCCGCACCTGCAGTACCTCTTATGTCTCTGTCACTATCTTCTTTGCCCAAGCCAATTTTAGCTCCATTGTACCAACTCTCTGTGGAACCTATGTAACTTTTAATCTTTCAGGCTAGCCGACCATGAGGGATATTGTCAAATGCTTCAGAATCCACATAGACAATATCCGTTGTCCTACCTCCCTACCTTTATCAATCAGCTTTGCCTCCTCCTCAATAAACTCAATGAAGTTTGTGAGACATGACCGCCCCACATAAAGTCTTGCTGACTATCCCTAATAAGTCAGAAACACGTGTGATTCAGCAGATGCTGGAAATCTTGAGCAATGTATACAAAATGCTGGAGGAACTCAACAAGTCAGGCAGCATCTATGGGGAGTAACGAACAGTTTATGCTTTGGGCATGGAAAGGAAGGGATAGAAAATACTCTGGGCTATGCGGAAGACCCGGGGAATGGGACAAACTAGATCTTCCTTTCAAGGAGCAAAAGGTTGAATGGCCTCCTTGAACTTCGTACCATTCTGTGAGCTCTTAACAAAGATAGTTCTGGTTTCTGGCTACTGTTTTATTTTAATTGCTATTTTCTACGATTTTGACCGGGGCAGACTGTCTCGACAGCCTGCGGTCGGTGAATGGCTCAGCACTACATTGAACTGAACTGAACTAAACGGAACATTGCTAGACTGTTCAATGACTTTGGTTTGATGTTTTACATTCTGTGTTTTTCACTAGTTTATTTTGCCGATATGCTTGATCTGTTCTGTTCTTTGCGCACTGGGTGCTTGATGTTCTTCTTTGAATCGGTTCCTCGGTGTCTCCTTGCTTTGTGGTTGTCTGTAGGAAGATGGATCTCAGGGTTATATACTGCATACATACTGTGAGAAGAAACACACTTTGAATCTTTGTTCAGACAGATGTTGCAACGGTCAAATTACCAGAATCTATCAGATTTGCGCAGTGATCAGCTAGCTCTCTGCAGTCTAACATCAAAGGCATTTACTGCCAGGCCCACCTGACCCCCAGAGCCAGCAAAGCCCAGATTAAAGCCTCATCAAAGTTATGTAACAAGCAAAGCCCAGATTAAAGCCTCATCAAAGTTATGTAACAAGCAAAGCCCAGATTAAAGCCTCATCAAAGTTATGTAACAAGCAAAGCCAAGATTAAAGCTTCACTGAAGTTATGTAACATGTAAAATATTAGTGAGCAATTACAATTACATAATTTCAGAGATTCAACTAATGCTTATAATCTGCTGAGATTTATATAATAATTTCATGTATTGTACTGTACTGCTGCTGCAAAAAAAGAAACTTTATGGCATATGTGAGTGATGATAAACCTGATTCTGATATGGATCTCTGTTGTGGACTGAGAGTGGGAAGGGGGCAGGGAGAGGGGAATCATGTTTGGGAAAAGGGGAAGGGAGAGGGGAGGGAGTGGGAAGCACCAGAGAGATATTAAAAAAATTATCAATAAACCAATTGTTTGGAAGGGCCGGGTATGTCTGCACAAACACCACCCCACCGTCCCTGGCTCTCCTTCTCTGCCACCTGTCCCACACCCCTCCCATAGTGCTCCACAATAACCATCCCAACATCCTTTACTCCCATCGGACTTACAAACTTGATCTCCGCTCCATGTTGATATATTTAGTACTGTGCAAGGGCACCCTAACTATATATATGTACTTAAAACATTTGCACAGTACTGTTGCATGATCACTGTTGTGATGTGAACAGTCATTGGAGAGACAGTGAAGCTAGTGGATATAGAAGTGTTTTATTCAACAAAAACAAGCAGCAGGCATCATATTGAGACATTCTTGGAGGAATGGGCTTCCTAACCATTTTTTATGTGCTAAAGATCAAAGGTAACAGCAGGACAATTCTATAGTTACAGTGTATCTACAGTGCTTCCTTTGAATTACATATAGTTTTCACACACCCACACTGCAGACACTCAAAATAAATGTTAATCAGCACTGACTGGTTTGCAATCAACTCGAGTCCACAGCTCCAGGAAAACTATTGTTCAGGGCTGCATTTTAAATTTAATCTACTATCCACATTCATGTCTGAAGATTTGTTGCTGGCAAAGTTAATATTTACTATTTTCCCTAACTCCAGAATACATCCTAACAACCACAAAGAGCAGAGTGGCCTCCTTGAAGTCTTATTGTTTTATACTTCTGTGAGATATTTTGTTGAGGAAAACTTCTGCCAATGGTCAAATTATTGGAATGAAACATGCTTGTGCAGAGATCTTCCCACCGATCAGCCAGCACTCTGCAGTTTAACACCAGTAATGTCACTACAATAGTTAATAATGATCAAAGACATTTACTGCCAGCCCCACCTGACCCTCAGACCCAGCAAAGCTGAGATTAAAGCCTCTCTGAAATTATGTAACAAGTAAAATATTAGTGAGCAATTGCAATTACATAATTTCAGAGATTCAACTAATGCTTATAATCTGTTGAGATTTACTTTGACTGGTTAGAAGGCTTTGATCAACCTATTGCCTTTCTTCCCCTTCCAAGTAACCTTGCAAACGCACCCAACCATCTGTTACTCTATGCGTAAAGATTATTCAGCGTTCAGCCCTTTAAGGAAACTCGGCCGTTGTCACCTGCTGCTCACAGGGGAGCCACAGTCACGTCGTGTTTAGCCCGACACTACAGCAGCTCAGAATTCGGAGTTCAATCCCAGCACCTGATGTACATCCTCCTTGTGGGCTGTCTCCAGCTTCTCCAGCTTTCCTCCCACACTCCAGGGATATTCCGGGTAGGATTATTGATCATTGTAAATTTCCCCATGATTAGATTAGGGTTAAATTGGGGTTGTTGGGGGTTGCTGGACAGAGCAGTTCAAAGGGCTGAATCTCTGAATGAAATGAGTAACATTTTATTTTATTTAGAGATACAGGCTTCACTGTGTGCCAGGTTTCTGTCCACAGACAGACGGAAGCAAGCGGCTGAACTATGAACCTTGAGAGGTGAGGTTCAATTTTGTCTGGACACCTGGAAAATCAAGTTCAACAGATTATCCTCTGCAACTTCCAAAGGGTCCTACCACTAAATATATCTTTACTTTTCCTACCTCTCCACATTCCACAGAGATCAATCCCTCTGTCCATTCATCCTTCCCCACTAATCTCTCTCCCAGCACTTACCCATGCAAGTGGCCAAAGTGCTACACCTGCCCCTACTCCTCCTCCCTCCCCTCCATTCAGGGCCACACCTGTCCATTCACCTCCTCCCTCCCCTCCATTCAGGGCCACACCTGTCCATTCACCTCCTCCCTCCCCTCCATTCAGGGTCACACCTGTCCATTCACCTCCTCCCTCCCCTCCATTCAGGGTCTCAAACAGCCCTTCCAGGTGTGGCAACACTTCACCTGCAAATCTGCTGGGGTCATCTCTTATGTCCAGTGCTCCTGATGCGGTTTCATCTACACTGGTGAGACCCATTATAACTTGGGAGGCCGCCTTGGCGAGTTTCTCCACACCATCCCCCACTCGTGGGACCTCCTGGTGGCCAAACATTTTAATTCTGATTGTCATTCCCGTTCTGATGTGTCGAGTCATGGCTGCCTCTTGTGCCAAGATGAAGCCACCCTCAGGGTGGAAGAGCAACACCTCATAGTCCGTCTGGGTAGCCTCCAACCTGATGGCATGAACATTGATTTCTCCTTCTGGTGAAGAAAATCACGACCCCCCCCCTCCATTCTCCACTTTGGCCTTTCACTTCTTCTCACCTGCCTGTTACTTCCCCCAGTGTCACCTCCTCCTTCCCATAACCCACTGTCCTCTCCAATCAGGTTCCTTCCTCGCCAGCCCTTGACCTTTCCCACCCACCTGGCTTCACTTTTCACTTTCCAGGTAGCCTCCTTCCCCTCCTCTCACCTTTCTATTCCGGCATCTTCTCCCCTCCTTCTCAATCCTGTCGAAGGGTCTCATCCCCAAACTTCTACTGTTTACTTTTTTCTGTAGACGCTCAGCTGCCTGACCTGCTGAGTTCCTCCAGCATTTTGTGGGTGTTGCTCTGGATTTCCAGCATCTGCAATAATTGTCAAGTAACAATGATATCTAAAGTAGAAAGAATGTCTCAGAAATAGGGAAAACAAGGGATTCTGCAGATGCTGGAAATCTTGAACAATGCGGAAGAATGCTGGAGGCAGCACTTATGGAGCAGAAATAAATGGTTGATGTTTTAGACTGTGACCATTCATCAGTCCTCTGCCTGGTCTCATCTATCACCAGTCAGTTTGTACTCCTTCTTCACCCCAGTCTTTGTATTCAGGATTCTGCCCCCTTCCATACCAGCCCTCATGAAGTGTCTCAGCCCAGAATGTTGACTATTTATCTCCCTCTGTAGATGCTGCCTGACTTGCTGAGTTCCTCAGCCTCCACACTGGATGTTTTCTGTGGTGGCGGAGTCTAAGTCCAGAGGAACAGCCTCAGAATGGAGGGAAGTCCATTTAGAATGGAGATGAGGAGGAATTTCTTTTGCTAGAGAGTGGTGAATCTGCGGAATTCATTGCACAGACAACTGTGGAGGCCAGGTCAGTGGGTATATTTAAGGTAGAGGTTGATAGATTCTTGATTAGTCAGGGCATAAATGGATACGGGGAAAAGGCAGGAGATTGGGGCTGAGAGGGAAAATGGTTCAGCCATGATGAAATGGTGGAGCTGATGATGAGCCAAGTGGCCTAATTCTGCTCCCATGTCTTAGTGTTTTATGGTCTTTTTAAATAAAAAAATTAAATTTTAATTTGCCAATACTTTAAATGTGCAGTCTTGGTATTTAATGTGTTAATAAAGAATATATTACTTTCAAAAATTATTTTTTAAAGACTATTTTGATTACTAAATTTCAATATAATTGGTTTCTTTTGTAATCCTATTTATTTTTTCAGTGGCAGGGTGGAGCTACGTCTCTACCAAAGGAGGCGTAAGGTGTTCCTTCCCTCCGCTAGACTGAAGATCACCTTTGGGCAAGATGTAGCACCTGCTTTGCCCCCCAAACTCCCAATCTGGGTCACATGAAGCCATGGGAGCAGGAGGTGGATGATCGTACGAGTAGTTGGTAGATATCTCAAGACCCGGTTATGTGACAACTGACACCAGGCAGACAATCTCTGAAGAGGATTGATAACGGCTGGGTCACCCGTCTTGTAAAGACACTGCCCAGAAGAAAGCAATTGCAAAACACTAGAAAATTTGCCAAGAACAATTATGGCCATGGAAAGACCATGATTACCAATGTCATACAACACGGCATGTAACTATTTCAATGTAATTGCTTTGTTTTGTAATGCCATGTATTTTATTTTATATATTTAAATACATTATTCTGGTAAAGGGGCCCATAGGCTTCACCAGACTGATAAATGGGTCCATAGGCTTCACTTACTGACAAAGGGGCCCATAGGCTTCACCAGACTGACAAAGGGGCCCATAGGCTTCATGGGACTGACAAGGGGCCCATAGGCTTCACCAGACTGACAAAGGGGCCCATAGGCTTCACTGGACTGACAAAGGGGCCCATAGGCTTCACTGGAAAATGGAAGCTTCACTTCAGTGGCTATAATGGAGTTTGGATTCGCTTTACAGTTCAACCAGTGATCACCGAAGGGGTTCATTTCCCGTCACTGCCTGTAAGGAGTTAGTACATTGATCACATGCGATTAATCCCACAACCCGAAGATGTACTGCTGTGGACATGCTATGTTGGCTATGCAGACTGCCAAGCCCAATCCTCGCTGATTTAATCTGATGCACATTTCACTGTATGTTTCAATGCACATGTGACAAATAAAGCTCATCTCGCAATACAGATCTAACTTTTCCAGCTGTTCATGGTAAGATGATCCTCTCCTCCCAGGAATTAGTTTTGTCAGTCCCTTTTGGATGGCCTCTAATGCTTCTATATCCTTTCTGAAGTCAGTAGATCAAAGCTACACACAGTACTCCAGGTGTCATCTCACCAACACCCTGCACAACAATAACAATATATCTCTATCAGTGAACACCCGTAATGTAGCAAGAAAAGACCGCATGCTGTTTGCACAGGAGATTCTGCAGATGCTGGAAATCCAGAGCAACACACTCAAATGCTGGAGGAACTCAGTAGGTCAGGCAGCATCTATGGAGTGGAATAAAGAACGTGCTTTGAGCCGAGACCCTTCTTCAAGACTGGAAAGGAAGGGGGAAGACACCAGATGTAAAAGGTTGGGGGTGGGGAGGAGGTCAGCTGGAAGATGATAGCTGAAGCCAGGTGGGTGGGAAAGGTAAAGGGCTGGAGAGGAAGGAATCTGATAGGAGAGGAGATAGGAGAAAGGGAAGGAGGAGGGGACCCAGGGGGAGGTGATAAACAGATGAGTAGAGGTCAGAGGCCAGAGTGGGGAATAGAAGAAGAGGGGAGGGGAAGCAAAATTTTTTTTACTGGAAGGAGAAATCGATATTCATGCCATCAGGTTGGAGGCTACCCAAATGGAATATAAGGTGTCGCTCCTCCACCCTGAGGGTGGCCTCATCATGGCACAAGAGAAGGCCATGCACTAGCATGTTAGAATGGAAATTAAAATGTTTGGCCATCGGGATGTTCCACTTGCACAGTTGACATGACTGGTTATGTCAGCAGTTGAAACAGTTGATATTTTGGGCCATCGGGACTGGAAAACAACGGAGTCAGAAGCCAGAATGGGAAGGTGGGGGGACTGGTGTGTTCCATGTACAGGAGTGGCTAGATCCCTCTGATCTCCACTCAGTTGCAATCTTCCTCCAGTTAGATAATAGTTTGCCTTTTTATTTCTCATAACATCCTCACGCTCAAGAGGCCATGTCCTCCTCCTGCTGTGTCATCAGGAAGGAGGTACAGAAGGCTCAGTCTCCACACCACCAGGTTATCACCCTACAACCATCAGGCTCCTGAACCAGAGTGGATAACTTCACTCACCACAACTCTGAACTGAACCTACAGCCTCAGACTCATTTTCAAGGATCTTACAACTCATCTTCTCAGTATTATTTACTTATTTATTATTATTTTTAAAACATTGCAGTTTGTCTTTTGCACATTTGTTTGTCAGTATTTGAGTGTAGTTTTTCATTGATTCTATTGTATTTCTCTGTTCTACTGTGAGGGTCCACAACAAAATGAATTTTAGGGTTGTATAAGGTGACACATGCTTTATTTAAAATTGAGAAACAGCGTAGAGTAGGCCCCTCTACCCAACAAATCCTGATTTAACCCTAGCCTAATCATGGAAACATTTACAATGACCAATTAACCTACCAACTGGTATGTCTTTGGACTGTGGGAGGAAACCAGAGCGCCCAGAGGAAATCTATGTGGTCACGGGGAGAACATACAAACAACTTACAGACAGTGATGGAAATTGAACCCGGGTCACTGGGACTGTAAAGCGTTGTGCTAACCACTACACTACCGTGCGATGGGAATTGAACCCGGGTCACTGGTACTGTAAAGCGTTGTGCTAACCGCTACACTACCGTGCGATGGGAATTGAACCCGGGTCACTGGTACTGTAAAGCGTTGTGCTAACCGCTACACTACCGTGTGATGGGAATTGAACCCGGGTCACTGGTACTGTAAAGTGTTGTGCTAACCACTACACTACCGTGTGATGGGAATTGAACCCGGCTCACTGGTACTGTAAAGTGTTGTGCTAACCACTACACTACCGTGTGATGGGAATTGAACCCGGCTCACTGGTACTGTAAAGCGTTGTGCTAACCACTACACTACCGTGTGACGGGAATTGAACCCGGGTCACTGGTACTGTAAAGCATTGTGCTAACCACTACACTACCGTGTGATGGGAATCGAACCCCGGTCACTGGTACTGTAAAGTGTTGTGCTAACCACTACACTACCGTGTGATGGGAATCGAACCCCGGTCACTGGTACTGTAAAGTGTTGTGCTAACCACTACACTACCGTGTGATGGGAATCGAACCCCGGTCACTGGTACTGTAAAGTGTTGTGCTAACCACTACACTACCGTGTGATGGGAATCGAACCCCGGTCACTGGTACTGTAAAGTGTTGTGCTAACCACTACACTACCGTGTGATGGGAATTGAACCCGGGTCACTGGTACTGTAAAGTGTTGTGCTAACCATTACACTACCGTGTGATGGGAATTGAACCCGGGTCACTGGTACTGTAAAGTGTTGTGCTAACCACTACACTACCGTGTGATGGGAATTGAACCCGGGTCACTGGTGCTGTAAAGTGTTGTGCTAACCACTACACTACCGTGTGATGGGAATCGAACCTGGGTCACTGGTACTGTAAAGTGTTGTGCTAACCACTACACTACCCTGTGATGGGAATCGAACCCGGGTCACCGGCACTGTAAACCGTTGTGCTAACCACTACACTACCGTGTGATGGGAATTGAACCCGGGTCACTGGTACTGTAAAGTGTTGTGCTAACCACTACACTACAGTGTGATGGGAATCGAACCCGGGTCACTGGTACTGTAAAGTGTTGTGCTAACCACTACACTACCGTGTGATGGGAATCGAACCCGGGTCACTGGTACTGTAAAGTGTTGTGCTAACCACTACACTACCCTGTGATGGGAATCGAACCCGGGTCACCGGCACTGTAAACCGTTGTGCTAACCACTACACTACCGTGCGATGGGAATTGAACCCGGGTCACTGGTACTGTAAAGTGTTGTGCTAACCACTACACTACCATGCCGTGCATTTGGGTAATAAACTTACTTTGTATTTTTTTATTTTGAACACTTGCCTATGTTAAACTCTGTCTAACAAGTTTCGATCCCTCCCACTGGATCACAGAGTCTCAATATCCTCATTGTAGCATGGTCTCCCACTTATCTTCATCAGAGTCCACCATTAAGGCCCCTCACCCTTCATTCTCACTGTACAGACAATCCAGGAATCTTTTAGGAGTGAAATTGGGAATGGTTTTTACACCTACAGAGAATTCGGAATGTGAGAATTTCTTCCTGAAATGACAAGTGATCAGTCATTGTTTTTATTCTGTAGTTGATATAAATGCCAGGGAATGTGGCATGGGATCAATTCACAGATCAATGTCATCTGGTTGAATGGTGATTGAGATAGACAATAGACAATAGGTGCAGAAGTAGACCATTCGGCCCTTCGAGCCTGCACCGCCATTTTGAGATCATGGCTGATCATCTACTATCAATACCCGGTTCCTGCCTTCTCCCCATATCCCTTGATTCCCCTATCCATAAGATACCTATCTAGCTCCTTCTTGAAAGCATCCAGAGAATTGGCCTCCACTGCCTTCAGAGGCAGTGCATTCCAGACCCCCACAACTCTCTGGGAGAAGAAGTTTTTCCTTAACTCTGTCCTAAATGACCTACCCCTTATTCTCAAACCATGCCCTCTGGTACGGGACTCTCCCAGCATCTGGAACATATTTCCTGCCTCTATCTTGTCCAATCCCTTAATAATCTTATAAGTTGCAATCAGATCCCCTCTCAATCTCCTTAATTCCAGCATGTACAAGCCCAGTCTCTCTAACCTCCCTGCGTAAGACAGTCCGGACATCCCAGGAATTAACCTCGTGAATCTACGCTGCACTTCCTCTACATCCAGGATGTCCTTCCTTAACCCTGGAGACCAAAACTGTACACAATACTCCAGGTGTGGTCTCACCAGGGCCCTGTACAAATGCAAAAGGATTTCCTTGCTCTTGTACTCAATTCCCTTTGTAACAAAGGCCAACATTCCATTAGCCTTCTTCACTGCCTGCTGCACTTGCTCATTCACCTTCAGTGACTGATGAACAAGGACTCCTAGATCTCTTTGTATTTCTCCCTTACCTAACTCTACACCGTTCAGATAATAATCTGCCTTCCTGTTCTTACTCCCAAAGTGGATAACCTCACACTTATTCACATTAAACGTCATCTGCCAAGTATCTGCCCACTCACCCAGCCTATCCAAGTCACCCTGAATTCTCCTAACATCCTCATCACATGTCACACTGCCACCCAGCTTAGTATCATCAGCAAATTTGCTGATGTTATTTTCAATGCCTTCATCCAAATCGTTGACGTAAATTGTAAACAGCTGTGGTCCCAATACCGAGCCCTGTGGCACGCCACTAGTCACCACCTGCCATTCCGAGAAACACCCATTCACCGTTACCCTTTGCTTTCTATCTGCCAACCAGTTTTCTATCCACGTCAATATCTTCCCCCCAATGCCATGAGCTCTGTTGTGCCGAACACACCCCTACCTTAGAAATTAATAGGCTTACCCAAAGCCCTGTATTATTCTAAGCTCCATAGAAACATAGAAAATAGGTACAGGAGTAGGCCATTTGGCTCTTCGAGCCTGCACCGCCATTCAGTATGATCATGGCTGATCATTCAACTCAGAACCCTGTACCTGCTTTCTCTCCATACCACCGATCCCTTTAGACACAAGGGCCATATCTAACTTCCTCTTAAATATAGCCAATGAACCGGCCTCAACTGTTTGCTGTGGCAGAGAATTCCACAGATTCACCACTCTCTGTGTGAAGAAGTTTTTCCTCATCTCAGTCCTAAAAGGTTTCTCCTTTATCTTTAAACTGTGACCCCTCGTTTTTGACTTCCCCAACTTCGGAAACAATCTTCCTGCATCTAGCCTGTGATGCTGAGATACATCACTGGGACACATCATCAGTGACGTAACCTGGGGTCATCGGGTGTTTCAACAACAGACACTCACGCCCAGGCGACCCAGCCAAGGGTGATCAGGCTGGTGTCCCAGCAGCATTGGTCCATGGGTCACTCCGCTTGATAGATAGATAGATAGATAGATAGATAGATAGATAGATACTTTATTCATCCCCATGGGGAAATTCAACTTTTTTTTCCAATGTCCCATACACTTGTTGTATCAAAACTAATTACATACAATACTTAACTCAGTAAAAAATATGATATGCATCTAAATCACTATCTCAAAAAGCATTAATAATAGCTTTTAAAAAGTTCTTAAGTCCTGGCGGTAGAATTGTAAAGCCTAATGGCATTGGGGAGTATTGACCTCTTCATCCTGTCTGAGGAGCATTGCATCGATAGTAACCTGTCGCTGAAACTGCTTCTCTGTCTCTGGATGGTGCTATGTAGAGGATGTTCAGAGTTTTCCATAATTGACCGTAGCCTACTCAGCGCCCTTCGCTTAGCTACCGATGTTAAACTCTCCAGTACTTTGCCCACGACAGAGCCCGCCTTCCTTACCAGCTTATTAAGACGTGAGGCGTCCCTCTTCTTAATGCTTCATAGCCATCTAGAGGCTCACTCAGCAGCCTCTGTGACGCCCCTGCTGGCTCCTTTCTTTGCCAAGGAGAGAGTAGGTTCTGCACAGTGAGCAGCCAGCAAAACCTCTACAGCCACCTCTAAATGCTGGCATCGTGCCCTCCACCCTTGTCTCTGGCACTGCTCTACCAGCTCCCGGTGTTTGTTTTTTTCATGCTCAAACACCTCCTCAATCCAGCCTTCCCAAGGAAGGACCTGTCAATTCCACCATGACCACCTGCTTGGAGGTTTCTGACAGAATGACCATGTCTGGCCTCAGTGACGATGATGTGATGAAGTCAGGGCACTTTAACTGTTTGCCATGATTGACTTTCAGTTGCCAGTCAGACGCTGTCGTGAGCAAGCCTGCTGGTCATCTGGGCTGATGCTGTGGTTGGGTCAAACCTGATGGGCCGATCGGCCTCCTTCTATTCCAAATTGGGCATAGATAAACGATTTGACAGCAACATCCTGGGCCGAAGAGTCTGTTCCTGTCTGTAGAAGTTCTATGTTCTATCAAGTGATGGTCACAGACTCCATCCCAGCACTCCTTCACTCCCCACTCGAGCGCAGGTCAGTCTGTAATCCATTGTAGCCACTGTACAGGGGATTGGTCTATAGAGCTTCACCAGAGCCTGCTGGCCGGCCTTGCCCATTTCCACCTCTCGCAATGGGGACTTTGTTGGACTTTGAGAGGCTACCCCAGCACAGGGAAACCTAAGCGACACCCACGGAATGCTGGAGGAACTCAGTGGCACCTAGGGAAAAGAGTAAACAGGCCGAAACCCTTCATCAGGACTGGGGGGAGAAAGATGAGGAGTCGGAGTAAGAAGGTGGGGTGGGGGGGGAAGAAACATGGTGATAGGTGACACACTTAACTTATTATTCAGGGGAATGGCTACAGGGGTGCTCTGCAGCACCTGTCTACTTTCCTTCACTTTCCCCCCTCGGACTGTCACCCAACGACCTGCTTCCTGCAGCCTAGGTGTGACTACCTCCCTGTAGCTCTCATCTATGACTGCCTCATTCTCCCTTATGAGTCGAAGGTCATCCAGCTGCTGCTCCAGATTCCTCACACGGTCTTCCAGATCGCCCAGCCGCAAGCACTTCTGGCAGATGTGACTCTGCGGGAGAGGGGAGTTCCCCCAAGACTGCCACATCTCACAGGAGAGGCACATCACCGTCTCAGGAGGCATTGTAAAGACTAACTGGGAACAAGCTCGTCCTCCGCCTCTTCTCGTCGAAGCCTCTCGAGTCAAAGCCTCAAATCTCCACTCCTTCACTGGCACATTCACTCACTGGCCGCTCCTCTTGAGCTACCCCTCTATTTATTTGTTTGAGCTTTTCAAACTGCTTGGTCACCTGACCTCGATTGCCCAATCAGCTGCTTTCTGCTGAGATTCAGCTATTCAAATCTTGATTGTCCAATCAAGATACAGAAGGCCACACCCAGGAGCACGTTATATTCCGTATGGGTAACCTCTAATCTGATGGCATGAACATTGATTTCTTGAACCTCCAGTAATTGCCCCCCTACACCATTCCCCATTCTCATTTCCCTCACTCACCTTATCTCCTTACATGCCTATCACCTCCCTCTGGTGCTCCTCCCCCTTCCCTTTCTTCCATGGCCTTCTGTCCTGTCCTATCAGATTCCCCCTTCTCCAGCCTTTATCTCTTTCACCAATCAACTTCCCAGCTCTTTCCTTCACCCCTCCCCCTCTCCCAGTTTCACCTATCACCTACTACCTCGTATTTATTCCTCCCCTCTCCCCACCTTCTTACTCTGACTTCTCATCGTGTTTTCCATTCTGAAGAAGGGTCTTGTCCTTTCTCTATTCTACGGACGCTGCCTGACCTGCCGAGTTCCTCCAGCATTTTGTGTGTGTTGCTTTGGATTTCCAGCATCTGCAGATTTTCTCTTTTTGTGACAGAGGAATCTAAAGCTAATTTAGGATGAGAGGGAAAGATTTAACTTGGTCAGCATGGATGATTTGGGCTGAAGGGCCATTTCTCAGGCAGCACGAGTCGACGGCCAGAATCTTGAGGAGAGACAATCATCAGATTCACAGATCCACTCAGACTGCCTTATGCTTCAGGGATAGGTAATTCATTCTCACAGTGTGTTATTTATATAAATTAGGTTCAAAGTACATTTATTATCAAACTATGTCTACATCATACAACCTTGAGATTCATCTCCTTGCGGGCAGTCACGAAACAAAGAAACCCCAAAAGAACCAATTTTTAAAAAGACCATTAAATACCCAATATGAAGAGAGGAAAAAAAGTGGTGCAAACAATAAAAGCAAGCAAATAGCATTCAGTGAGTCCTCTGGCACAAATCCTAGAGGAGCTGGAGCAGGCCCACAGCCTCGGCCTCAGTTCAGTGAAGAGCAGGCCCACAGCCTCAGTTCAGCGCAGAGCGGAGTAAACGTTGGGAGCCCAGAGCAGGCCCACAGCCTCAGTTCAGCGCAGAGCGGAGTAAACGTTGGGAGCCCGGAGCAGGCCCACAGCCTCAGTTCAGCGCAGAGCGGAGTAAACGTTGGGAGCCCAGAGCAGGCCCACAGCCTCAGTTCAGCGCAGAGCGGAGTAAACGTTGGGAGCCCGGAGCAGGCCCACAGCCTCAGTTCAGCGCAGAGCGGAGTAAACGTTGGGAGCCCGGAGCAGGCCCACAGCCTCAGTTCAGCGCAGAGCAGAGTAAACGTTGGGAGCCCGGAGCAGGCCCACAGCCTCAGTTCAGCGCAGAGCGGAGTAAACGTTGGGAGCCCGGAGCAGGCCCACAGCCTCAGTTCAGCGCAGAGCGGAGTAAACGTTGGGAGCCCGGAGCAGGCCCACAGCCTCAGTTCAGCGCAGAGCGGAGTAAACGTTGGGAGCCCAGAGCAGGCCCACAGCCTCAGTTCAGCGCAGAGCAGAGTAAACGTTGGGAGCCCGGAGCAGGCCCACAGCCTCAGTTCAGCGCAGAGCGGAGTAAACGTTGGGAGCCCGGAGCAGGCCCACAGCCTCAGTTCAGCGCAGAGCGGAGTAAACGTTGGGAGCCCGGAGCAGGCCCAGAGCCTCGGCCTCAGTTCAGTGAAGAACGTGTCAGTGTTGCGGAGTAGCGTGCAGAGTTGGCCCGATCCTTGCCTCTGGCCCTGATACCCTACAATCTGGCCCAGCTTTTAAATCGTCCAAACATCAGGTTGCTCCTCACACTAGGCCCTGGGCTGTGTCACATTGATACTATCTGGGCCTGGACCCAGATTAGCTTGCTTATTAAAGATTCAGGATTACTTAATGCCATTTCCAGTACCAAACTGTAAAGGAGAATGAAATAATTGTCACTCTGGATCTAATGCAGAACATAATAAAAATAATAATAAAAACACAATATGTATTTAAATTACTGTGCAAAAGTCACACACACACACACACACACACACACACACACACACACACACACACACACACACACACACACACACACACACACACACACACACACACACACACACACACACACACACACACACACACACACACACTCACACACCTGACTTGTGTACAGCACTGTAGTAATGTTATGTATTGCACTGTACTGCTGCATAAAAACCCACAGATTTCATGACCTATGTGAGTGAAGATAAACCTGATTCTGAGATGGATCTCTATTGTGGACTGAGAGTGGGAAGGGGGCAGGGAGAGGGGAATCATGGTTGGGAAAAGGGGAAGGGAGAGTGGAGGGAGTGGGAAGCACCAGAGAGACATTCTGTAATGATCAATAAAGCAATTGTTTGGAATCAAATGACCCTGCCTGGTGTCTCAGGGCTGGGCGCGTCTGCACCCACACCCCCTCCAACCCCACCATGACACTCCTTCTCTGCCATCTATCCCACACCCCTCCTCGGGCACTTCACCGTGACCTCTCCCAACATTCTTTGCTCCCGCCAGATTTACAAACTCGCTCTCTGCTCCATGTTGACAAATACTGTGCTGTGTGCAAAAGTCTTCGGCACCCTAGCCGATATCCTTTTATTTATTTATTGAGATACGGCTTTGAGCTGTGCCACCCAGCAACTCCTGATTTAATCCTAGCCGAATCACAGGACAGTTTACAATGACCAATTAACGGCTTTGGACTGTGGGAGGAAACCTGAGCACCCGGAGGAAACCCTTGCAGTCACAGAGAGAACGTGCAAACTGCTTACAGGCATCAGCAGGAGGTGAACTCGGGTTACCTGTACTGTCGTGCCAACCACTAGGCTGCCATGCTGCCCTACATGTGCTTCAGACTTTTGCACAGAACTGTAAATGCACAAGATTGCTTATTGATTTTATGTTCTTAGCACAGGAGCGTCTGGAGCCAAGGTGAGTGATAGGAAATGATAAAGTAGTGGTGGTGAGAGTGTGGGGCGGGGGGAGGGGGATGGTGAGTTCTTAATTTATATTAAATTCCTCTCTGCACTATTTTAATGCACCATGATCTTGTTTAAATAGAGGATTGTCTGTGTTAAAATATCACAGGAACTTGTTTAAGTTGGATGTGCCAGCTTCTGGAGTAAATATAGTATGCAGGCGGAAACTGAGTCCACTTGAGAAATTCTTAATGTTTTCATTGAAGTACTGGACATCTGATACACACGGTCCCATTGGCCTCCATTCAACATGTTTAAATAGGGCAAAGCATATTGAAATGAAAGATGTCCTAAAGTATTTGTTTTGGCTTCTTCTAAAACGCCAGATTTATAGCTAGTCTGGGATTGTGTTGGCTGTGATGTGCAGGGTGGGTGGGAGCACTCTTTGGGCCCGCTTGAAGAAAGGGTGTGCTGGCATTGGAGAGGGCCTCACAAGAATCATCCCAGAATATTTCACACTTTTTCCTGTAGATGCCTGCAAGAAAATAAGTCTTGTCAGTGTACGGTATGTGTCATGTACACACAGTACTGTGCAAATGCCAGGGATATTTATATGTATCGCTCAGGCGCCTAGGACTGTATTTGTCAATGTGGAATGGAGAGCAAGATGGTAACTCTGGTGGGAGCAAATGATATTGGGGAGTGCAAATGGAGCGCCGTGGGAGGGGTGTAGGACAGGAAGCAGGGGGGTGCCAAGGGTGAGGCGTGGCACATGTGCAGACATACCCAGCCCTGACACACTAGGCAAGGTCATTTGATTCCAAACAATTGGTTTATTGATCATTACAGAATGTCTCTCTGGTGCTTCCCACTCCCTCCCCTCTCCCTTCAAATGTTGACAACTGTGGAGAAGAATAAAAATTTGCCATTTTGGGTCTTTATTCCTCTGCATAGATGTTGCCTGATCTGCTTCCCATTTCACCCCCAACCACCCACCTTGCCCTCACGTGTTCTCACCTACTACTGGCCAGCTGGTACTCCTCCCCTCCCCCACCTTCTCACTCTGGCATCTTCCCCCTTCCTTTCCAGTCCCGATGAAAGATCTCGGCTCAAAGCGTCGACTGTTTATTCGTTTCCATGGATTCTGCCTGACCTGCTGAGCTCCTTCAGCATTCTGTGTGTGTTGCTCTGGATTTCCAGCATCCGAAGAATGTCTTGTGGCTGTAACAGTCACCATGAGGATACAGACAGGGTCAATGTAGGCAGGCTCTTTCAACTCAGCTTGGGTGAGTCTAGAACTAGAAGTGATTGGTTAAGGGTGAAAGGTGAGATATTTAAGGGGAACATGAGGGGAAACTTCACCCAAAAGGTGGTGAGAGTGTGGAATGATCTATCTGCCTGTGGAAGTGGTGGAAGGGGGCTTGATTGCAACACTTACGGGAAGTCTGTATACGTCCATGAATGGAAAAAGGGTGTGGAGCACAGGTGCAGGTTGATGGGAAATTGCAGAATAATAGTTCAGTACAGATTAGATGGACCGAAGGGCCTGTTTCTGTGCCGTATGTCTCTATGACTTGACATTTTCCTTATCGTCTGGGACTGAAAAGGAGCAAGAAGCACCCGAAAGGTCAGGTAGTGCCTGTGCAAAGAGGAACAGTATTGGTGCACAGGGACTCTCGGTCAGAATGTTTCCAGAGTACTCCAACATCTTGCTACATTCACTTTAACGACTCGTATCTTTGATAATTATAATTGATTTATTTTTTACTCTTTTTTTGTATTTGCACAATAGTTGTCCCGTTGGATGTGGTTTTCAATGATTCTTTGTGCTTCTGTGAATGCCCACAAGAAAACAAACCTCAAAATAGTGTATGGTGACATATATGTACTTTGATAATGGTTGTCGTCCTTCATGTCCAACGATGACAAGAAATCTGTGCGGGAGAGTCTTTAAAGCGGAAAAGCCACTTGCACAGTTCAACTCTCTCGACCTCAGAAGTCCCGTCCGGTGGTACGAACAAGCGTCACAAAGTGGGGTTTCCTGGGTTGCAGGAAGTGACCATGACGTTCTCTGTGCCTTGTCATGCCCTTCGCTCTCCATGGAGCTTTGCAGTACCGCCTTCCTGCCCGTTGGATCTCACTGTAGATCTCATGCACCCAGTCCATCAGAGCTAACTTTGCATGCTAGGGCAGGAATGTCCCTATCTCACTGGGGTATGAGGTCCGCTGGCTACCCTCACCTGGTTTAGCCCAACCGCCGAAGCAGTGTGCCAGGGTATTCCGCTGTCACAGGCAAACAGCTAGTTGGTGCCACAGGTGAGAGCTGAGTGCCTGGTGAGTGTACGGGGTGTCCAGGGAGGGCAGCACCTCTGGTGGAGAGACTTGTAATGCCCAGTCTGGGACAGCTCGATAATAAATAGATAATAAAACTCTGAATTTTTGAGATTGAACACAGAGAGGATGTTTCCAGTAGTGGTGGAGTCTTGGATCCGAAGGGACATCCCTTCAGAACTCAGATGAGGAAGAATTCTTCAGCCACAGGGTGCTGAAGGCCAAATCACTGGGTTCACTTAAGGCTGAGATTGGTAAGCTCATGATTGGTTAGGAGGTTAAGGGTTACGGGTAGAAACATAGAACATAGAAAACCTACAGCACAATACAGGCCCTTCAGCCCACAATGCTGTGCTGAGCATGTACTTACCTTAGAAATTACCTCGTGTTACCCATAGCCCTCTATTTTTCTAAGCTCCATGTACCTGACCAGGAGAATCTTAAAAGACCCTATTGTATCTACCTTCACCACTGACGCTGGCAGCCCATTTCACAAGCTCACCACTCTCTATGTAAAATGCTTACCCCTGACATCTCCTCTGTACCTACTCCCCAGCACCTTAAAACTGTGCCCTCTTGTGGCAACCATTTCAGCCCTGGGAAAAAGCCTCTGACTATCCACACGATCAATGCCTCTCATCATCTTATACACCTCTATCAGGTCACCTCTCATCCTCCGTCTCTCCAAGGAGAAACGGTCGAGTTCACTCAACCTATTCTCATAAGGCACGTTCCCCAATCCGGGCAACATCCTCATAATCTCCTCTGCACCCTTTCTGAGGTTTCTACATCCTTCTTGTAGTGAGGCAACCAGGACTGAGCACAGTACTCCAAGTGGGGTCTGACCAGGGCCCTATATAGCTGCAACATTACCTCTCGGCTCCTAAATTCAACCCCATGAATGATGAAGGCCAATAGACCGTATGCCTTCTTAACCACAGAGTCAACCTGCATAGCAGCTTTGAGTGTCCTATGGACTCAGGCCCCAAGACCCTTCTGATCCTCCACACTGCCAAGAGTCTTACCATTAATACTATATTCTGCCATCATATTTGACCTACCAAATGAACCACCTCACACTTACCTGGGTTGAACTCCATCTGCCACTTCTCAGCCCAGTTTTGCTTCCTATCAATGTCCCGCTGTAACCTCTGACAGCCCTCCACACTATCCACAACACCTTCAACCTTTGTCATCAGCAAACTTAATAACCCATCCTTCCACTTCCTCATCCAGGTCATTTATAAAAATCACGAAGAGAAGACAGGGGAACGTGCTTGAAAAAGTCACTTGTGACTGAATTGCAGACCAGATATGATGGTCCAAAAGGCCTAATACTGCCTCTATAGCTCAGGATAGATTGAGCGGGCATGGGCTTTTCTCTTTGGAGTGAAAGAGGATGAAAAATGACTTGAATGAGGCACCATCATCATCATCATTACATGCCGTGTCATATGATGTGGGTGATCATGGTCCCATGACCGTGATTGTTCCTGGAGAATTTTTCTACAGAAGTGGTTTGCCATTGCCTTCTTCTGGGCAGTGCAGTGTCTTTACAAGAGAGGCAACCCAGCCATTATCAATACTCTTCAGAGACTGACAGTGGTCATATGACTAGGACTTGTGATATGGACCAGCTGCTCATATGACCATCCAGCACCTGCTCCTATGGCTTCACGTGACCCTGATCGGTGGTGGGAGGAGGTAAGCAGATGCTACACCTTGCCCAAGGTGACCTAAAGGCTAGCAGAGGGAAGGAGTGCCTTACACCTCCTTTGGTAGAGACGTATCTCCATCCTCCGCCTCAGAGAGAGATGTACAAGATAAGAGGTATGGATAGTATGGACAGCCAGAGACTTTTTCCCAGTGCAGAAATGATTAATATAGGGTGGGGGGGACATAATTTCAAGGTGCTATGGGGGGATACAAAGAGCGGTCAGTGCATGCAATGTGATTCCAGGGGTGGTGCTAGAGGCAGATACATTAGGGATATTTATGAGTCTCTTAGATAGCCATGTGGATGAAAGAAAAATGGAGGTTTACGCAGAGTGCGGTAGACCAAAGGGATCTGGGAATACAGATGCATAATTAATTGAAAGTGGTGACACAGGTAGATAGGGTCATAAAGAAAGCTTTTGACATGTTGGCCTTTATAAATCAATATATTGAGTACAGGTGATGGGATGTTATGTTGAAGTTGTATAAGACATTGATGGAGTTGAATTTGGAGTATTGTGCACAGTTTTGGTCACCTACCTACAGGAAAGATGTAAATAAGGTTGAAAGAGTGCAGAGAAAATTCACAAGGAAGTTGCCGGCACTGGAGGACCCGAGTTGTAAAGAAAGATTGAATTGGTTAGGACTTTATTCCTTGGAATGTAGAAATTTGAGGAGAGATTTGATACAAAATTATGAGGGGTATAGATAGGGTCTATAGGCTTTTTCCTCTGAGGTTGGGTGGGGCTACAACTGGAGGTCATAGGTGAAGGGCAAAAGATGAAAAGATTAAGGGGAACATGAGTGGGAACCTCTTCACTCAGAGGGTTGTGAGAGTGTGGAATGAAGTGGTCCATGTAAGCTCGATTTTAACGTTTAAGAGAAGTTTGGATAGGCACATGAATGGGAGGGATACAGAGGGCTATGGTCCTGGTGTGGGTTGATGGAAGTAGGCAGTTTAAATTGTTTGGCATAGAGTAGATGGGCTGAAAGGTCTGTTTCTGTGCTGTACTTTTTGATGACTCTATGGCTATGTGGGAGGGAAAGTTTAGATTGATCTTGAGTAGGTTAAACGTCGTGGGCTGAAGGGCCTGTACTGTGTTGTACTGTTCTATGCTCTTATGGTCTCTGATCTGCAGATTGTTTATTGATTTTCACAGCCTGGCTGAATCTCTTTTCTCACGCTACTGTCCTGCTACAAGGCTGAGCTGAAGAATGTGCAGGCTCTCTAGTTCCCACCCTCCACGTTGTAAGATTAACTCTGCCCAACCTCTCTTTCACACAAACACAGAGGCATTTTTTCTGCCGTTTGTTCAAAACTCCTTCCAGTTCAAGGTTGTGTTTACTGTGCACAACCTGCTGTCTGAGGTAGGTGAGTTTCTAAAGTAGGATCAGGTGTCTTCATCATTACTGTTCTTGTCTGGTATGAAAAGGGACGGCTCTTTGCCGCTTTGATTATGTACCACTAAACACGCCGTCTACCTGGGTGGCAGAGCCTGCAAAGTCTCTGCACTCTCATGACAGCAACGTTCAGACCCAACACACCTCTGCATTCCTTCTGGCCTCTCATGGGCTCCACTCTTTGAAGATCCTCCGAACGATATTTACCAGAGCAAATTAATCAGTGAGTTCACGTCGGCGAGCTAAGAGAGCTTTTTGAAAACTGTAAGGGAATAACATTGAAAGTAAAAGGTTTGTTTTTCTTTTCTTTTCTGAAGTTCAGAAGATAGATCTCAGAAAGGTGAGAACCCTGGCTGTAAGTGGCTTTCAAACCCTGACATGTTGCTCCTGTCTACAAAATCAACCGGTCATTTGCCGCCCCTTCAGATAAATTCAACCTTACCTATCCCTGCAGGATCTCAGTTGCTGTCTGTTTAACCGGAATCAGAATCACCTGTTCCACTTTGAGGAGCAACTTGGAGCATCTTTACACTGAAATCAGAATTAGAATCCGGTTTACTATCACTGGCGTGTGTTGTGAAATTTGTTGTTTTGCAGTAGCAGTACAATACAAATAATAAAAGTATAAACTACAATAAAAATCAGATTCAGGTTTAATATCACTGGTGTATGTTGTGAAATTTGTTGTTTTGCAGTAGCAGTACAATACAATACATGATAATAGAGAGAAAAAACAAACAGAATTACAATAAGAAATATATATATATATACACACACACACACACACACACAAAATTAAATAAATAGTGCAAAAGGAAAAATAGTAGTGAGTTGGTGTTCATGGGTTCAATGTCCCCTCAGAAGGGGAAAGAGGGGAAGAAACTGTTCCTGAATTGTTGAGTGTGTATCTTCAGGCTCCTGTACCTCCTTCCTGATGGTGGCAATGAGAAGAGGGCATGATCTGGGTGATGGGGGTCCTTAGTGAAGGATGCCACCTTTTTGGGGCATCAGTTTTTGAAGGTATAATAGAATGATGCCAGTATTTCTTTTCTGTGTTTCTCTGGGGTTTCAGGGACTCCTCAAATGCATCCCTCACCATCTCAGTAATTTTCCCATCTAATTAAAACTGTAACAGATAAACACAAGAGATTCTGCAGGTGCTGGAAATCTGGAGCAACACACACAAAATGCTGGAGGACATCACTGGCATCTGTTGTGAAATCTGCTGTTTTCTGGCAGTAGTACATAATAAAAAGTGTATGATTAGTATAGTAATTTAGAGGTTGTTTTTGCTTTGTGTGCAACCAGAAGGTCGTCACTCTGTTTTAATAGCGCCGTCTTAAACTAGAAGTCCTTACACAGATGCTGCCTGACCTGCTGAGTGCCTCCTGCATTTTGTTTACATTGTTCTTATAACAGTCATGTAAAGAGATACACTGACTGCTACACCACCCTGCTGTCAACCAGTAACACTGGTCACTGGTCCCTGGTAGTCTATTTGTGAAAGGGAACTATAACCTTGAATTACTTCATGATCCTTTGTAATCTCATAATCTGCTGTTGTCTCATAACTCCTCCAAGAGGACCACAACCTTGCTGTGGTTTGGGGGCTTACTAAACTTCTCAGGAATTACAGTAATAAACTTCCTGGGGCCTCAGGCAGCGCCAAAGTGCTGGAAGAACTCAGCCCGTCAGGCTGCATCTGTGGAGGGAGATGGATACCCAACACTTTGGGTTAATACATTCCATCTGGACTGGATGGGACTGAGTCCCTGAGAGCCACAGGAGGGATTTCAATGTGAACCAGCCTGTTTCCATGCCACTCTGCATCTCTAAGTCAAGACAGCTGTGAAAATTATAGAGTAACATTACACAATGAAGCCCTAAGAGGACCATAACATTGTTGTAGGGTATGGAGGCTAGCATGCAGAGAGCTGTGTTGCCTGGAGTCAAGGCTTTATGTTTTGCCTCTTGGAAGGGTCACCCATGCCAAACAGGTCAAAGGATAGAGGCCAGGCTAAAAACGTTCTACCATTCTTCCAAGTTTGAGGGCTCAGCTCAGGGCTTACAACCCTGACTGGTCAAACAGGACTGTTACAGAAACAGCAATGAAGAAGCTGTCTATATCTGAGTGTGACGGTATTCCAGAGTCTCCACCTGGGACATATGTGACTGACAGCAGTGAAAACCGAGAGGAAGCTACTGACATGATGAAGGAAGCCCTGAACACCACCAGAGATGGAGGATCTTCATTGCTGCCCTAAACGCCAGTGGTGTAACAGGCAGTGAGTCAGTAATCTCATAACAATTGAGTTACTGAAATTTAATGTTTTAAAATGGTGGTTGAGGTCCACCGTGGACGTTGCGTCCTAGCCGCTAGATATGCAAACCTGGCTGTTTGAGGTGGAGAGCAAGCTGTTGCTGATGTAGCAAGCACCTTTCTCCACGCATCTGATGAGCCCAAAGGAATGGCAGAGACCAACACAGTTTGGCACCAACAATGTCGCAGGAGTTGCTAGTCAGTGTTGAACTCAATGTGGGACTGCCTTAGGGGATCCAGCTCCGGATTTTTCCCATGGGGTTTACTCCCAAAACCTTCCCCATGAGTGTGTACAGCCACAAGGCAGCAGAGGTTTAGGATCAGAGATTTCCTTCTCCCAGATGAGCCGCCAACCAGAGTAGTTCAGCCCCATTTGTCGGAAGCAACTGGTTTTAAGGTGCCCGTAACCCACCTATGCCCCTTCCCCTGTCAGTAAAAATGGTTTAAATGGGTTTAGTGGCTAAGCCAGAGGTGGAGGCCAGGAGCTGGACTTGGTTGTCGGAGGCTATTTGAGATGCATGCCATTGGGAGCATTTAATAGGCAGTGGGAGCTTATCCCCATTACCACCTGAAGGAATCCATGCTTCAATTATTTAAACTGACATAGAAAACCCTGTGAGCTTTTTCTCTGTAATTGAAGTTCGTATAAAATAATCTCAAGCTCAGTGAGTAGACTGCGGAATATGGGATGGATTCACGAGCCTGGCGTGCTTTCTGGTGAGATCCAGAATGCCTAACTCTATATCCTTCAATATCCCGGGCTCACTCCAATCCACCTTGGATTTAAGTTTACTGACTGAGCTCACATCTTCTGCTTTCTCCTACCTGCCTGATGGTGCTTGCAATGTTGTGTTATGATGTAAACAGAGCATTTCACTGCATGAGCAGATTTGGTTTGTCAGCAAAGACACTCGCAAATTTCTACAGATGTACCGTGGAGAGCATAGAACATTCTAACTGGCTGCATCATCGCCTGGTATGGGGGGGGGGGGGGGGGGGAAGCTCTGCACAGGATTGAAATAAACTGCAGAAAGTTTTACCTCTCAAAATTCAATCCTACGTTCCCGTTGTGAGAGGTGGAAACGGGTAAGGCCGGCCAACAGGCTCTGCTGAAGCTGTATAGACCAATCCCCTGTACAGTGGATACAATAGATTACAGAAGCACTGATGCACTCCACCCATACCATCAACTTTGTGAGAAGAAGAACAAGGGATGATAGAGAAGGCAGGTCATCAATGCCCTCAGCTTCACTGCGAGCTAATGGCCCAAGAAGAAGAAGAACATGAAGTTGTGAACTCAGTCAGCTCCATCATGGGCTCTAGCCTCCAGAGTATCCAGGACGTGCCTTAAAAAGGTGGTGTCCATCGTTAAGGACCCTGATCACCCAGATCATGCCCTCTTCTCATTGCCACAATTGGAGAGGAGGTACAAGAACCTGAACGATTCGGGAATAGCTTCTTCCCCTCTGCCATCTGATTCCTGAATGGACAATTGATCCCATGAACACTACCTCACTACTTCTTTTTTCTCTCTTTTTACACTACATATTTAATTTAACCTTTAAACAAGAAAAAAAATCCTTCTTACTGTAATTCACAGTTTTTATTATTATGTATTGCAATGTACTGTTGCCACATAACCACAAATTTTACAACATAACCCTAACCCTAACCCCACGCCCTCTCCTGCACATTCCCCATTCCCATTTCCCTCTCTCGCCTTACCTGCCCAACACCTCCCTCTGGTGCACCTCCCCCTTCCCTTTTTCCATGGCCTGCTGTCCTCTTCGATCAGATTCTCCCTTCTCCAGCCCTTTATTTCTTTCACCAATCAACTCAGCTCGTTTCTTTACCTCCTCCCCTCACCTATCACCTACTACCTTGTATTTCTTCTTCCCCTCCCCCTACCTTCTTACTCTGACTTCTCACCTTTTTTCTCCAGTCCTGAGGAAGGGTCTTGGCCTGAAATGTAGACTATTTACTCTTTTCCACAGATGCTGCCTGGTCTGCTGAGTTCCTCCAGCATTTTGTGTCCATTGATATTAAACCTGATTCTGATGTCGTGATGTGTATGTGAGACATAAAGCTAATCAAACCTAATTTAATGTTGAAGGATAAGACAGGGCCATCAGCCTGCAATGTTGAAGGGTAGGACAGGCCCGTCAGCCTGCAATGTTGAAGGATAAGACAGGCCCGTCAGCCTGCAATGTTGAAGGGTAGGACAGGCCCGTCAGCCTGCAATGTTGAAGGGTAGGACAGGCCCGTCAGCCTGCAATGTTGAAGGGTAGGACAGGCCCGTCAGCCTGCAATGTTGAAGGATAAGACAGGCCCGTCAGCCTGCAATGTTGAAGGATAAGACAGGCCCGTCAGCCTGCAATGTTGAAGGGTAGGACAGGCCCGTCAGCCTGCAATGTTGAAGGATAAGACAGGCCCGTCAGCCTGCAATGTTGAAGGGTAGGACAGGCCCGTCAGCCTGCAATGTTGTAGGGTAGGACAGGCCCATCAGCCTGCAATGTTGAAGGATAAGACAGGCCCGTCAGCCTGCAATGTTGAAGGGTAGGACAGGCCCGTCAGCCTGCAATGTTGTAGGGTAGGACAGACCCGTCAGCCTGCAATGTTGAAGGATAAGACAGGCCCGTCAGCCTGCAATGTTGAAGGGTAGGACAGGCCCGTCAGCCTGCAATGTTGTAGGGTAGGACAGACCCGTCAGCCTGCAATGTTGAAGGATAAGACAGGCCCGTCAGCCTGCAATGTTGAAGGGTAGGACAGGCCCGTCGACCTGCAATGTTGAAGGGTAGGACAGGCCCGTCAGCCTGCAATGTTGAAGGGTAGGACAGGCCCGTCAGCCTGCAATGTTGAAGGATAAGACAGGCCCGTCAGCCTGCAATGTTGAAGGGTAGGACAGGCCCGTTGGCCTGCAATGTTGTAGGGTAGGACAGGCCCGTCAGCCTGCAATGTTGTAGGGTAGGACAGACCCGTCAGCCTGCAATGTTGTAGGGTAGGACAGGCCCGTTGGCCTGCAATGTTGTAGGGTAGGACAGGCCCGTCGGCCTGCAATGTTGAAGGATAAGACAGGCCCGTCAGCCTGCAATGTTGTAGGGTAGGACAGGGCCATCAGCCTGCAATGTTGAAGGATAAGACAGGCCTGGCAGCCTGCAATGTTGAAGGGTAGGACAGGCCCGTCGACCTGCAATGTTGAAGGATAAGACAGGCCCGTCGACCTGCAATGTTGAAGGGTAGGACAGGCCCGTTGGCCTGCAATGTTGTAGGGTAGGACAGGGCCATCAGCCTGCAAAGTTGAAGGATAAGACAGGCCTGGCAGCCTGCAAAGTTGAAGGGTAGGACAGGCCCGTCGACCTGCAATGTTGCTCCAAAAGGAAGAAGGAGACTCTAGCCTTCTTCCTCTTCTCACCTGCCTATTACTTCCTGCAGAAGGGTCTCAGACCAAAATATCGGCTATTTATTTGCATAGTTGTTAAGTTGCTCTAGCACATGTTATGTGTTGCTCTGGATTTCCAGCATCTGCAGACTTTCTCATGTTTATTCCTTCTTCATGGCTGCATCTGTGTGCTGGGCTTGGGTTAGGTGCCCTGAGATGCTGACACCTGGCGGTTTGGAGCTATGCGCATCTTCCGCCCATTGAGCATCCAGGTATGGAGATCCCACACAAGTGCAGTTTATTCTCTCCGTGTTCCCATTCCCATGAGATGTTGTGAATTCCTGTGCTTCCTGTCCCCATCCTGGACTGCACTTTCGCATTGGCCTTTGTTTGCTGTCCGTTACCAGTTCCCAGTTGGGCAGATGGCAAAAAGAAGAACAATTCGAAAACTGAGGGGGGTGGTCGGGAGTCGGAGCTGTGTTCAAACAATGATAGGAGGAGTAGAATTACTCAACCTTCCACGTTACTGTATGAAGAATGTGGAATGTCCACGGCTCACAGCAAACAGCTGAAAGACAGTGTGAACAGATGACTCTCAGGAGGACACCCTGAATGGAGGTGAGAAAGGTGATCGGCCTGACAATGGTGCTCCAAAGGTGTCAAAAGATGTTGCTCATTCCAGATTAAGTGTTAAAAGGTGATGAATACTGAACAGTTGAAGTTGATGAAGTGGGGACATCTGGTGATCTCTTGGTGTCGTCCAATACTTTATCCAAACCAGCCCTTCTGTTAACAAACACGAGGAAATCTGCAGATGCTGGAAATTCAAACAACAACACACACAAAATGCTGGTAGAACACACCAGGCCAGGCAGCATCTATAGGGAGGGGGTGGGATGAAGCTAAGAGCTGGTAAAGGTGATTGGCGTAAGTGATACAGAGCTGGAGAAGGGAAAGGATCATGGGACGGGAGGCCTCGGGAGAAAGAAAGGAGTGGGGGTGGGGGGGAGGGGAACACCAGAGTGAGATGGAGAACAGGCAAACAATTCTTAGCTTCATCCCACCCCCTCCGGTCTTCTCCTATCATTTTGCATTTCCCCCTCCTCCCACTACTTCCAAATCTCTTACTACCTTTCCTTTCGGTTAGTCCTGACGAAGGGTCTCGGCCCGAAACGTCGACAGCACTTCTCCCTATAGATGCTGCCTGGCCTGCTGTGTTCCACCAGCCTTCTGTTAACACATGCTAACAAATAGGGTGGCACAGTGATTAGCACAACACTTTACATTACCAGTGACCCGGGTTCAATTCCCATCACACGGTAGTGTAGTGGTTAGCACAACGCTTTACAGTACCAGTGACCCGGGTTCAATTCCCATCGCACGGTAGTGTAGTGGTTAGCACAACGCTTTACAGTACCAGTGACCCGGGTTCAATTCCCATCGCACGGTAGTGTAGTGGTTAGCACAACGCTTTACAGTACCAGTGACCCGGGTTCAATTCCCATCGCACGGTAGTGTAGTGGTTAGCACAACGTTTTACAGTACCAGTGACCCGGGTTCAATTCCCGCCACTGACTATCAGGAGTTTGTATGTTCTCTCTGTGACCACGTGCGTTTCCTCCGGGTGCTCCGGTTTCCTTGTGCAGTCTAAAGACGTATTGGTTGGTAGGTTAATTGGTCATTGTAAGTTGTCCTGTGATTAGGCTAGGTTTAAATCAGTGGATAATCATAAATTCATAGTAAATTACATATACCCAATTTTTACAAGAAAGAAGCAAATTAAAATGAAAAATTAAGTTTACCTCTCAGTTTTCGATGCAAGAGAAAACTCAGCACCTGTGTGACTTTGGTGGACAATTTGGACTGAGTCGGCCAGACCGTGACCCTCAGTGTAGTGTACTCCTCCCATCAAGGCATATGGTGTTGACTTACCCAGCACCAGCAGATTCACCTACCTGGGTAGCATCATTCAGCAGGATGGTGTGACCAAGGGTAACATCCAGTACAGACTCAACAAAGCAAGAAATGCCTTCAGATCAATGAGCAACCAATTACAACATCTACACCAAGGTGAAGTTGTACCAGAACTGTGTTCTGTCTACACTCTTGTACGGTCAGAATGCTGGCATATGACAGAGAATGACCTAGCCAATCTGTTGTCATTCCACACCATGAGCCCTGGAAGATCCTCCATATTTTCTGGCTAAGAGAGTTCTCCAAATACACCCTATTCCTTCAGTGTTATCAAGGGGACATGGTCATAGTCATCATGAGGAAACGTTGGAGATGGATTGGGCACGTGATGAGAAGAGAGGCCAACTCCATCATCAGGATAGCACCTCATTGGACCCCTGATGGGTGGAGGAAGTATGGAAGACCAAAGGCAACTTAGTGCCATACTGTAGAGGCAGAAATGAGGACCCTAACCACACCTGGGGTACAATAGAGAAGATGGCCATGTACAGACAGAGGAAGAGAAACTTTATTGCTGCCCTAAATACCAGTGACATTACAGACAGTAACTAACTAACTTAGAGTCTATGCCCAAAATGTCTACTGTACTCTATTCCAGGGGTCACCATCCTGTTTTGCACTGTGGACCAGTTTAATATTGACAATATTCTTGTGGACCGGCCAACGGGGGGGGGGGGAGGGTGTTAATCATGACAGGAATATAGGTGATAAGTCAACTATAAGTCACTTATAAGTAGCTAATACTCTCAATTTTGTTTCTAAAAGGGTTTATCTAATGAATTTAATATTAAACACACAGCACATATTTTCCTCGCATGAATATAGTGATGTCAATTATAACTCACTGATAAGTCAATAGCATCACAACATTTTAAGTAACGTTTGGATATTAAACACACAGCGCATATTTTCCTCATATGAACATATAAAATCATTGCAACACACCAGTGAGAGGACAAGGTAAGGGCCGGATTAGCTCGTCTGCAAATATATTAGCACCGGGTTCCCCATGAACATTCGGTGTCCTAAACAGGTTCAGAGATGGCGCCCATCGATCCGCGTGCCAGGCCAGTAGCAACGGCACTTCTCGCCGGTCGTGCAAGGCAGCCAGTTACCCGAGGCCAACCAGTGATCCCTGGCACGAGGGTATCACTGCGTTTAGGCGACTGATGACCTCGTGTGGGTAATGACCTTGTGTGCGTTCAAGTTCAACAGTAGGTGTGACAGGGAATGAGGAAAGGTGCAGCTGACTCATATCGCCAAATCATATTATTTCCTCGCGGCCCGGTAGCACATGCCCGGTACCAGTCCATGGCCCGGTGGTTGGGGATCACTGTCATAAGCTGTTCGACCATAAGATATAGGAGCAGAATTACACCATTTTGTCCATGGAGTCTGCTCCACCATTTCATCATGGCCGATCCATTTTCCCTCTCAGCCCCAATCTCCTGCCTTCTCCCCATATCCCTTCATGCCCTGGCTGATCAAGAATCTGTCAACCTCTGACTTAAATGCACCCAGTGATTTGGCCTCCACAGCCCCCTGTAGCAATGAATTCCATGGATTCACCGCTCTCTGGCTAAAGAAATTCCTCCTAATCTCTGTTCTAAATGGATGTCCCTCTATTCTGAGGCTGGACCCTTAGGTCTTTGGTTCTTCCACCAAAGGAACCATCCTCTTCCGGTATAAAAAGCTGGAGGACCTCAGCAGGTCAGGTTGCATCTATGGGAATAAATAAACAGTCGATGTTTTGGGCCGAGACTCATCTTCATGACTGGAAAGGACAGGGGGAAGATGCCAGAATAAAAGGTGGGGGAGAGGAAGAAGGCTAGATGGAAGGTGATAGGCGAGGTTAGGTGGGTGGGAAAGGTAAAAGGCTGAGGAGGAAGGGATCTTATAGGAGAGGGGAGTCGACCATGTGAGAAAAGAAAGGAGGAGAGGACCCGGGGGAAGTGATATGTAGGTGAGGAGAGATAAAAGGCCAGAGTGGGGAATTGAGAAAGAGGGGAAGGGAATGGAAAAGTTTATTTTACTGGAGGTAGAAATCAATATTCATGTCATCAGATCGGAGGCTACCCAAACAGAATATAAGGTGTTTTTCCTCCATTCTGAGGGTGCCCTCATCTTGGCACAAGATGCTTTTCACATCTCTCCCCAACTGAGCTTCTTTTTGAGGCACCAGGACACACCATCTTTAATTATCAACAAAGTTAACTTCAGACAACACATGATGCACCCCACAACACATGATGCACCCCACAATCATATTACAAAATAAACAGAAGTATCTACCTTAAATACAGTATACAAACAACATCTACATATTTATACATTCTCATTACTATGATGAATTATTCTGTCATAGTGATTTCACTGGGTGAAGATACCAAAGGAGGTGTAAAACACTCATTCCCTCTGCTAGCACCCTTGGGCAAGGTGTAACACCTGCTTAGTCCCCGATCAAGGTCATGTGAAGCTACAGGAGCTGGCAGTGGATGTTCGTATGAGCAGCTGGTGCAGATCACAAGTCCTGGTTATGTGACCACTGACGCCAGGCAGACAATCTCTGAAGAGTATTGATAATGGCTGGGGTCACCCGTCTTGTAAAGACACCAGGCAGAAGAAGGCAATGGCAAACCACTTCTGTAGAAATATTTGTGGGAACAGCAATGGATATGGAAAGATTATGATTGTGCACATCATATTACACAGCACATAACAAACAAACAAGTAATTTCACAATCTCATGATATAACCTTGTAACATCGAACAAGCTGTGTGCATACATCTACTGATGCTTCTGGACACATCATCAGTGATGTTCCTGGAATCATCGGGTGTTTCGGGTCTTTCAACATCATACACCCTTCTCCAGGTGACCCAGCTGGGGCTGATCAGACCCCAGCTTGTGTCCAGATGGCTAGCTACACATGACTCCATGGCTCCCCCCTCTTGAGCCACAGCCACCTTGAGGCCCTCTCTGCCGCATCGGTGGTATTGCGGATGGCTCTCCTCTTCCTCTCTCCCTCGATGCCCAAACTGCTGTAGGCTCTGGCTAAGGAACGGGCTGCGAATCCCCTACAACCATCTTCCACTGGGAGACACCTCGCTCTCCATCCAGCCTGCTGACAGTTGCTGACCAGTCCTGCGTACTTGGAGAGCTTCCTTTCAAAGGCCTCTTCCAAGTGATCTTCCCATGGAACAAGGAACATAGCACGTGCTACATAGAACATGGATCATATAGCACAGGAGCAGGCCCCTCTGTGCCGATCACAATGTCAAATTAAATAAAATCTCTTTGGCTTGCACATTATCCATATCTTTCCTTTCCTTACAGAATCATGGTGTCTATCTAAAAATCTGCTGTAGGTCACCATCATATCTGTTGTCATCATTACTCCTGGAAGCCTGTTCCAGGCACCCAGCCTTCTCTGTGTAAAATACTCACCTCACATATCTCCTTTAAACTCTTGCCCTCTCATCGTAAATGCATGTCCATTAGTATTTGACATTTATACACTGGGGAAATGATTCTGGCTGTACTGACTAAGTCTGGCTTAGAAAAATGAGAAGCTTTCTCAGGGAGGCATGCACAACTCTAAAGGGGCTTTACTGGGTAGAAGCTCTGAGAATATTGTTGAGAGTTTGATTTGAACTGCTTGCGGCCAAGGTCAAAGTTCAAATTAAATTTATTATCCATGTTTGTGTACTTCTGGGCAAAAGTCATAGGTGGCAGAGAAGAGATGCCAGGAGCTGGGGGTAGGGGGTGGGTTTTGGCATGAGTACAGACACAGTCAGTGCTGAGACACCAGGAAGGTCATTTGATTCCAAACAATTGATTTATTGATCATTACAGAAAGTGTCTCTGGTGCTTTCCACTCCCTCCCCTCTCCCTTCCCCTTTTCCCAACCATGAATCCCCTCTCCCTGCCCCCTTCCCACTCTCAGTCCACAATAGAGACCCATATCAGAATCAGGTTTATCATCATATGTCATGAAATTTGATTTTTTATGGGTTGTAGTACTTGGAGTACTGTGTCCAGTTCTGGTCGCCTCACTCTCGGAAGGATGTGGAAGCATTGGAAAGGGTACAGAGGAGATTTACCAGGATGCTGCCTGGTAAATGATCAGAGATCATGGAATATGATCAGAGATTAAGGGAGCTAGGGCTTTAGTCTTTGGAGAGAAGGAGGATGAGAGGAGACATGATAGAGGTGTACAAGATATTAAGAGGAATAGATAGAGTGGACAGCCAGCGCCTCTTCCCCAGGGCACCAATGCTCAATACAAGAGGACATGGCTTTAAGGTAAGGGGTGGAAAGTTCAAGGGAGATATTAGAGGAAGGTTTTTTACTCAGAGAGTGGTTGGTGCGTGGAATGCACTGCCTGAGTCAGTGGAGGCAGAAACACTAGTGAAGTTTAAGAGACTACTAGACAGGTATATGGAGGAATTTAAGGTGGAGGGTTATATGGGAGGCAGGGTTTAAGGGTCGGCACAACAATGTGGGCCGAATGGCCTCTACTGTGTTGTATTGTTCTACTGTGTAAAAGTCTTAGGCTCCCTAGCTATATACAGGTGCCTAAGTAGTGTATATGTTACCATATACAACCCTGACATTCATTTTCTTGCAGAAAATTACAGGAAATTAAAGAAATACTATAGAATTTATGAAAACTATACATAAACAAAGACTGGCAAACAACCAATTTTCAAAAGAGGACAAATTGTCTAAATAAAAATAAATAACTAATACTGAGATCATAGGTTGTAGAGTCCTTGAAAGTGAGACTGTAGGTTGTGGATTCAGTTGGGCATTGAGGTGAGTTCAGGACATGGATGGCTGTAGGGTAATAACTGCTCCTGAACATGGTAGTGTGGGACTCCTGTGCCTCCTGCCTGATGGTGGTAGTGAGAAGAGGGCATGGTCTGGATGGTGGTCTACCAGCTGAGTTCTGGAGAGATTTGCTGGCTCTTTCACTCATTGAAGAGTTATCGAACCATATCGTCATGGAAACTGACCATTTGGGCCACTATGTCCTCACCAACCTCCAGCAGGGCCATAGCCTTCTACACATGGGTCATGGGTCATGGGTTAAGGGTGAAAGGTGAAATGTTGAAGGAGAACATGAGGGACAACTGCTTCTCTCAGAGGGTGGTGAGAGAGTGGAACAAGCTTCTGGCAGAAGTAGTGGATGTGGGCTCGATTTTAACATTTAAGAGAAGTTTGGATGAGTACATGGACGGAGGGGAATATAGGGCTGTGGTCCAGTTGCATGTTGATGGGACTAGGCAGATTAGTTTTGCACAGATTAGATGGGCTGAAGGGCCTGTTTCTATGCTGTTGTGCTCTATGACTGTATGACTCTATGAAATAGATGTTGTGGCAGCTGATGTGTTCCAAAGACTCTTGATCCTCAGAGAGATAAAAAGACATTTGACCTCTATCCTGAATGGGCAACTCTTGATTTTTGTGAAGCAAATGGTTGCAGTACCCTGCTGTTTCCCCTTAGCCCAGATCATTCCTGCGTTTCCTGTTGAACCAGCCTCTGTCTTTCTATCAGCATTGTGTTGCTGACCATGACTTCTGACTCCAAATGTATTTGTTGGAGTTCCTCAAGCAGTTTGCTCTTGCTCCTGTCTCTGCGTCCGTATGTCCAATTATAGTGTCTGTCTGTCCTGTCTCTGTGTCCGTATGTCCAATTATAGTGTCTGTCTGACCTCTCTTCGTGTCCACCAGTGCAACTACTGTGTATGTCTATATGCCTGACCTGTTTCTGTATCTGTCTGTCCCCTGTCTCTGCGTAGGTCTGTCCTGCTTCTTTGTCTGACCTGGCTCTGAGTATGTCTGTCCTGTCCCTGTGTTTGTCCTCTCTGTGTCTGTCTGCCCGTATCTCTGTGTCTGTTTGTCCTGTCCCTGTATTTTCCTGTCTCTGTGTCTGTCCTCTCTCTGTGTCTGTCTGCCTCCATCTCTGTGTCTGTTTGTCCTCTCTATGTATATGTCCTGTCTCTGTATCTGTCCTCTCTCTGTGTCTGTCTGTCCTGTCTCTGTGTCTGTTTGTCCTGTCTCTGTGTCTGTCCTGTCTCTGTGTCTGTTTGTCCTGTCTCTATATCTGTCCTGTCTCTGTGTCTGTTTGTCCTGTCTCTGTGTCCGTCCTGTCTCTATATCTGTCCTGTCTCTGTGTCTGTCTGCCCGTATCTCTATGCCTGTTTATCCTGTCTCTATGCCTGTCTGCTCCTCTCTCTGTGTCACAACTTTGGACACGGCCGCAGAGCCTGGGCGCTCTCTCAGGTGGGCAGCTGAAAGGCGACATCAACCATACACATGAGAATACTCACATTCCAGCCAATTATGATTTCTTTGTAATTGTATTCAACTGTTGACCTTTTGATTCAGTCTTGTGAAGTCTTGCTGACGACCACGTTCCCTGCTTACCTCAGTCCACGTTCCGGGAAAGATTAGAGATTTAGGTAGACACTGTTAAAGGAACAGTGTTAATTTAGTTCTCGGTTACTGCTTTTGAGTGGCAGTGACAGCGTTGGATTTTAGTTAGTGGCCTGGATGGCCTAGGGTTTAGTATTTGGTATTTTGCTTTGTACTGAATACTTCTTTATATAATTCAGAGAAATGTTTATTCTCCAGTACTGTGCAAAAGCCTTACATATATTTAACAAGGGCATGTAAGACTTCTGCACAATACTGTATTTGTAAAAGTGGAGCGGAGAAGGAGTTTGTAAATCCGGCGGGAGCAAAGGATGTTGGGACAGGCAAGAGGGGAGCATTGTGGGAGGGGTGTGGGACAGGACAGGAGAAGGGCATTCACACTCAGAGACAGGGTGGCAGAGAAGGAGTGTCAGGGGTGCAGGCACACCCAGCCTGAGACACCAGACAAGGCCAGTTGATTCCAAACAATCTGTTATTGGTCACTACGGAATGTCTCTCTGGTGCTTCCTGGTCTCTCCCCTTTCCCTTTCCCCAACTATGATTCCCTCTCCCTGCCCCCTTCCCACTCTCAGTCCATAATAGAGACCCATATCAGAATCAGGTTTATCATCACTCACATATGGCATGAAATTTATTCATTTTTGTGGCAGCAGTATGATGCAACACATTAAATTACCACAGTACTGTGCAAAAGTCTTAGGAATCCTGGTTATATATATATGTGGGTAAGACTTCTGCACGGTGCTGTGTATCTGTGACTCTCCCTTTGCACTTGAGCCATCACTGCACTCTTGTCACTAAGCTTCTACTTAACAGGGCCCTCTTGTGCCATTGCACACTCTGATGGGAGGGCCATTGAGTTCCAATGAAACATCTGCCACGCTTCCAACAACATCGATGGCAGTTTTGATGGGAGCTGTGACTCTTCCAGCAGATGCTAACGTTGTGTTTCAGCAGGAGACCAACAACCTGTGGGTCCAGTGAACAAACTAGGTGCTGAGTGAAGGCTGGGTCTGGCGGGGGACCTCACATCAGTGATCTGATCCCAGCAGCGAGCAGGCCTGATGATCGACATCTTTCAGTATCAGTTACAGCCTTTGAAATGAAGAAAGGGCTTTCTCCACAGCCAGCTGCTTATCGATTGGGAGACTCTGCCCAGGTCAGCGCACATTTTGGATCCTCAGCCCAAAGAAATCACTTCAACAGAAGTGGCTTTTGAGTTGCTGGGAACCTCGCTACTGCCATCTATAGGTGTGAATTTCCCTGTAGGACATGTGGCCATTTTGTAGATGTTTGTTTGGGGCTTTCTTGCCAGGAACTGGTGATGATCATGTGCTAATCTCCACATCTCTGCAATCTTATCCCCTGGGGGAGAACATTCATCATTAAGGCATCTGAGAATGGGGCCAAAAGTGTGACCATTCACCTTCACCTGGCTTCACCTACCTCCTTCCAGTTTGCACTCCTTTCCCCCCTCCCCACCCACCTCCTTTTTATTCTGGCTTCTTCTCCCTTCCTTTCCAGTCCTGATTTCCAAAAATGACGACTCTTTATTCCTCTCCACAGATGCTGTCTGACCTGCTGCGTCCCTCCAGCATTTTGTGTTTGTTACATATGGGTAATGGGTGGAGATACGTCTTTGCCAAAGGAGGTGTAAGGCGCTCCTTCCCTCCGCTAGCCTGCAGATCACCCTTGGGCAAGGTGTAGCACTGCCCAGCTCACCCTCACCCCCACCCACCATGAAGCCATGGGAGCAGGCGGTGGATATCACAAATCCTGGTTATGTGACCACTGACACCAGGCAGGTGTCTCTGAATAAGAAGAATTCATCTCACGATGCTCTGAACACATCATCAGTGATGTCACCTGGGTAATCAGATGTTTTGGGTCTTTCAACATCGATCTCATTGTGGTTGATCCAGTCACAACTTGTGTTCGGGTAGCAAGTGCTGCAGATCCCCATGGACTTGCTCTCAACATCCAGAACCTTCTTGAGGCTTTCTCTGCTGCCTTGGCGATGTTGTCAGTGACTCTCTGCCACCTTGCACCAGTGATGCCCAATAGGTTGAGGGCTCTGGTCTCAGCTCCAACAGGGTGATGTGATTTGCTGTGTGTGAGACAAGGATGCTGTCTGGTCTCAGCTCCAACAGGGTGATGTGATTTGCTGTGTGTGAGACAAGGATGCTGTCTGGTCTCAGCTCCAACAGGGTGATGTGATTTGCTGTGTGTGAGACAAGGATGATGTCAGATCTCAAGGTGGTCTTGCCGACGTGCTGTGGGACCTTTAGTTGTTTCTGCAGGTCAGACACGAGCTGCCAGTCGTGAGGTGGTGCCAGAAACCCTGGGGGTGTCTTTACTCTTGCTTCTGGTTGCTCTCCAGTTCTGATGCCTCCGTTGCAGGCTTGAGCTTGTTTGCTGTTACTGATTTTTAAGAAGATTATTGATAATGCCGGGGGTCACCCATCTTGTAAAGACACTGCCCAGAGGAAAGCAATGGCACACCACTTCTGTAGATAAATCTTGGTCATGGACCCTGATCACACACGTCAATACGACACAGCACATAATGATGACGATGACAAAGAAACAGGAGCAGGAGTCGGTCATCTGGCCTGTCGAGCCTACTCCACCATTCAATATGATCATGGCTGTTCTGGCTATGGACTCAGCTCTGCCTACCTGCCTTTTCTCCATAACTGCAATGCAATCACCTATCCAGCTGTGTCTTAAGGTGACATCTACTGCTTCCCTGGGCAGAGAATTCCACAAAAGCACTGGAGGCCCACTGTTGGTTGAGACCGACCTTGGAGGTTGCATCCTAGTTGTCCAAATGCTGTTGTCCTAGTTGACCAAACGCCAACCAATACGCTAGCCAGGGCAGTACGATATGGAGAGCAATCTGTTCCCATGTAGCAGCTACCTCCCTCCATACAGCTGATGAACCCAAAGGAATGGCAGGGAATAGAATAGAACTTTAGTGTCCTTGCTAAAGGCAACAAGATGGTGGTACTACTCCAGTCTGTGTAAAACAGATATTTACAATGCATGTGGTATGGTGTAATTAAAACAAAATCTCATATTTACATGTAACAAGTGACTTTGATAGTCCATAACACTCAAAGACCATTGGCAAGTGGGGTGTAGCATTATTCAGCTGCACAACAGCCCTCGAGAAGAAGCTGTTTTTCAGTCTTACTGTCTTGGCTAAGATGATTCTCTATCTCCTACCAGATGGCAGGAGATTGGACAGACAATGCCTGGGATGGGATGGGTCTTTAATGATATCACTATCATGCCGTAGGCATTGAGAGTTGTAGATTGTCTCCAGGTCCAGTGGTTGAGTCCCAGTGATGTGCTGAGAGTTGGAGTGTTTTGTGATCTGTCTTGCTGCAGCTAGAGTCCCACACTGTCACTCCGGTGTCAGTATGCTCTATCGCACATTGATTCAAGTTGGCCAGCAATTTTTTGGGGCAGATTACCTTTCCTTAAGACTGATACAGTTTGGCACCAGTGACATCACAGAAGTTTCCAGTTAGTGTTTAACTCAATGTAGCCTTTGGGTCTCCTGCTCTGGATTGTTCCTGGGGGTGTTCTCTCGAAGCCTCCCCCAGGAGTAGGTACAGCTCAAGACAGCAGAAGTTTGAGATGGTAGTTTTCCTTCTCCTAACTGAGCTGCCAACTATGGCTGATGAGCCCCGTCTACCTGGTGCCAGTAACCCGCCTTTGCCCCTTCTTCTGTAAGAAGAAACAGTTCCACTGGGCTTAGTAGCTGAGCATCATGTTAAGGTAGGGAGCTGGACTTGGTTGTCAGAGGCTATTTGAGGTGCACGCCATTGGGAGAATTTAGTAGGTAGTGGAGCTTAATCCCACTAATGCCCACCCACCCCTGGAACCTCAACCTCAAGGAACCTAAGAATCACTCATCTCTGGGGAAAGCAATTTCTCTTCATCTGTTGTAAATCTATTCTCTAGAACCTTGTATATAATGAGGGGCCAGGATAGGATGAATGCACACAGTCTTCTTGCCTATGTTTGGGGTATCAAGAACTGGAGGGATAAAGTGAGATGGAAGAAATTTAACAGAAACTTAAGGGGCAATTTTTTCCAGATTGTGGTGTGTGTATAGAATGAACCACCAGAGAATGTGGTTGAGGCAAATGTATTAAAGATCAAATTTCACATTATTTATGTCAGAGATAATAAACCTGATTTGGATTCTGATTCTGAAGGCAGACAATAAGGTGTTAAGTCATAATGAGGCTGAGGGTGAGGTCAAGACCCTATCTTATTGTAGTAGGAGACTATAAAAAGGTACTTGGACAGGTATCTACAGTCCTGTGCAAAAGTCCCAGGTGTGTGTGTGTGTTTATATATATAGAGCTAGGCCGCCTCAGACTTTTGCACAGTACTGTAGTAATTTTATGTATTGCACTGTACTGTTGCCACAAAAAAAAACAAATTTCATGACATATGTGAAAGATGATAAACCTGATTCTGATATGGGTCTCCATTGTGGACTGAGAGAGGGAAGGGAGCAGGGAGAGGGGAATCATGGTTGGGAAAAGGGGAAGGGAGAGGGGAGGGAGTGGGAAGCACCAGAGACATTCTGTAATGATCAATAAACCATTTGGAATCAAGTGACCCTGCCTGGTGTCACAGGGGTGGCTGTGTCTTCACCTATGCTGCCACCACCTGCCCCTGGCACTGCTCCTCTGCCACCTGTCCCACACCCCTCCCACAGTGCTCCTCTCTCGCTACTCTCAGCATCCTTAGCTACCGCCAGATTTACAAACTCACTCTCCACTCCACGTTGACATATAGAGTACCGTGCGAAAGTCTCAGGCTCCCGAGCTATGTATATGTGCCCAACACCGTATGCGACCAGAACTGTACACAATATTCCAAATTTGGCATCAATGTCTTTCTTATACAACTTGAACATAACACCTTGACTCCTGTACTCAGTCTTTTGATTTATAAAGGTCGAGGTACCAACAGCTCTCTTTATGATCCTATCTACCTGTGATGCCACTTTCAAAGAAAGTGAACATCATCATCTCTTTATACTGACTGCCTCCCTCCCCTCTTCTCTTCCAGTCCAGAATAGTGACTGCCAATTTCTATCCACGATGTTGCCAGACCTGCTAAGCTCCCCCAGTGGTTTGTCTGTTACTCTCAATGGAACATAACCTGCACTCTCGCCATACAGTTTGTACTTGCAGAGAGTTGTAACAAGTTAGGACCTGCTTCAGTCACGGCTCTCCGGGTGGTTGGACAATCTGCAGGCATTTGGACTCAGGCTGCAGCATAGTCACTTGGATGAGGTGTTACAAGGATTACCCCTTAATAATAATGATTGTTAGGTATAGAGAGAATATGTATTGACTGACAAATATTTACATTGACTCAACCAACAAGCAAGTGCATTCATAAACTAAGTACCTGTATTTCCCTGACTCTCCTGAATAGTCAAAGAATTGAAAAGGTACGACTTGGGCAAAGGGATCTATGCTAGCCAAGTGTTCCTCATAGTTCCAGTCCATTCTCCAAAGTCTGACAGTCACTCACACTGGAGAGACACTGAAGCTAGTGGATATGGAAATGTTAATGTCACAACCGTGGACTTGGCTGTACAGTAGATTCAGCAATGCACTCATGAATATGTACTTGTCAACTACTTACTATTTCATTATTACAGTAGTTAATTCCATTCTTTTTATTGTGGTGCTTTTTAAGACTTGAGCAAAGTACAGCAACGCTAAGCTGCCTGCTTGTATTCGGTCTTGCCTGAGAAAGTGGACTATCGAGTCAACTGATGCTGAAGACTAGTAGTATTCATTTCGTATTTCGATAGTCCTTTGAGCCGTGGTATTGGCATCTAGTTTTTCTTTTGAGAGCTTTAGCTCAGGTCCCTGTTTGGCCGAGTGTTTATTGTTTTCTTTTCCCTTAAAATCCTGTTTGCATTAAAGTCTGTGAACTATTGGCCTGCTTCAGTGTCTCTCTCTGCACTTGGGCCATATTTGAGCAAACTGACATATCATTCAAGGCTCTCTTGGAAGAGCGGCCTGTTTGACCCAATATTACATGACATTTTATATGCTAAAAATCAAAGGTAACAGCAGGACAATTCTATAGTACAATGTATCTACAGTGCTTCCTTTGAATTACATACAGTTTTCAAACATCTTCTCCTTCGCACCCACACTCCAGACACCCAAAATGAATTTTAAACCGCACTGACTCTAGGCCACATTCATGCATATGTGGGCATCTGAGGTCCAAGTGGAGCGTTTCTTTGTTTGTGATTGACCCCAACCTGCGGCTCTAGGAAACCCATTGTTCTGAGCTGCAATCCACACTCAAATCAGAAGAATGGTTGCTGTTGAAGTTATTATTTTCTGTATACCCTAACTCCAGAATAGGTCCTGGCCAGCAGAGGCATCTGCCACTTTCCAGTCCTTGACTAGAACAGAGCTCCCATGAGGAGAGATGGCCCAATGTCACAAAGATGGACAATGGTGAAAAAAGACCATGTTTTAAGAAGCACAAACAAAATTCTGGAGGGACTCAGAAGGCCAGAAAGCATCTGTGGAAAAGAGTAACAGTCAATGTTTTGGGCCGAGACCCCTGATCAGGACTGGAAAGGAAGGGAGGTGATGGGCAGGTAAGAAGAGAAAGTGAGAGACAAACAAAAATGGGGAATGGTGAAGCTCTGGGGGGGGGGGGGCGTGGTTGCAGTTACTAGAAGTTTGAGAAATCGGTGTCCATGCCATTAGGCTGGAGGCTACCCAGACAGAATACAAGGTGTTGCTCCTCCAACCTGAGTGTGGCCTTATTGTGGCAGTAGAGGAGGCTGTGGACTGACACGCTGGAATAGGAATGGGGAGTAGAATTGAAATGGGTGGCCACCAGGAAAATTCCCACTTCTGAGTGTGGCCTCAGTGTGGCAGTGGAAACTGGTTGGTCAAACAAGCAGTGGGTGAAAGTATTTAGACACAACACTGTTTGACTCCTGGCCTGACTTGCTATAAACACAACTGGCTCAGGACTGATGGTTTCCATGGGAAAACCAAAGAGGGCAAATCGTGTCTGGGATCAAGGTAAAATATTTACTACTAAAATAATAAAGTAAGAAGGTTTGTAAATAACATCAAAACAGTAAAATATGGCTGACATTAATGAACCATTCTAATAGTTCAGCTCTCACATTTATTTTATTTTTCTGACAAAACAAACTCTAATCTTTTTCCAAAGTCTCAGAGGAGTGTCAGGCCTCATTACTCACTGCGAGAGATCTCAGCTTCAGTCACAGGATAAGCACACACAACATAATTTCTCAAAGATTCTTGGCGGCCTGTGTTCTGTATCACACCGCCTGATGCAGAACCAGTCTTCCAAATCCTGCTGTCACTCAGCAATATAAACAATTTTTTAAAAAGTTCTTTACCCTCCTTAAGGCCATAAGACATGGGAGCAGAATTAGGCCATTCGCCATTGAACATGGACATTCCATTATGGCTGATTTATTTTCCCTTCCAACCCCCTCCTCCTGTCTTCACCCCATAACTGTTGACACTCTTACTAATCAAGAATGTATCCTCCTCCACTTTAAGTATGTCCAATGATTTGGCCTTCACAGCTGTCTGTGGTAATGAATTCCACAAATCCATTAACCTCTGGCAAAAGGAATTCCTCCTCATCTCTGTTCTAAAGGGATGTCCTTGTTTTCTGATTCTATTCCCTCTGGTCCTAGACTTCCACACTATAAGAAGCATCCACTCTATCTAGGACTCATAATATTTGCTAAGTTTCAATGTGATTCCTCCCTCATTCTTCTAACCTACAGTGTGTACAGGCCCCGAGCCATCCAACACTCCTCGTATGTTAACTTTTTTGTTCTTGGGTTCATTCTCGTGAACCCCCTCTGGGCCGTCTCCAATGCCAGCACATGCTCTTAGATAAGGGATCCATAACTGTTTACAATTGTCCGTGTGGTTTCTCAGTTGTCCCCAACTTACGGGAAAGATGTAAATCAGGTTGAAAGAGGACAGAGAAAATTTACTAGGATGTTACCGGGACTGGAGGGCCTGAATTATGAGGAAGGATTGAATAGGTTAGGAGTTTATTCCTGGGAATGTAGAATACTGAGGGGAGATTTGATAGAGCTTTACAAAATTACGAGGGGTATAGATAGGGTAAATGCTGGCAGGCTTTTCCCACTGAGGGTGGTGGGATTGCAACTAGAGGCCATGGGTTAAGTATGAAAGGTGAAAAGCTTAAGGGAGACAGGATTGGAAAGTTTTTCACTCAGAGGGTGGTGAGGGTGTGGAACGAGCTGCCTGCGTAAGTGTCAAATTGAGCTTGAGTTCAATGTTTAAGAGAAGTTTGAATGGGAGGGGTATGGAGGGCTATGGTCCCCATGCAGGCTGTTTAAATGTCTTGGCACGGATGAGATGGGCTGAAGGGCTTGTTTCTGTGCTGTACTTTTCTGTGACTCTATAACGGGGAAGCTGCATTTATCTGGGTTATGGAATGGTTTCTAATTGCAATGAGTCAAGTAGAGCTTCACCTAGTTATTCACCTGTTTTAATAATTGGCAATGGAGGAGGGAGAAAGGATGGTGGGGCTGTTGTAGGGAGAGCAGGGCCCAGTGAGGTTAGATTGGGCTGAATGGCCTGTTACTGCACTGCATATTCACAGCACGTCAATGAGTCTACTTCCTAATAATGTTGAGGAGGCAAATGCGATGTTAGCATTCATTTCAATGGACTAGAAGATAAAAGCAAGGATGCAATGTTGAGGTTTTATGAAGTACTGGTTGAGGCCTCACTTGGAGTATCGTGAGTAGTTTTGGGCCCTTCTGGAAAGGATGTGCTGAAACTGGAGGTTCACAAAAATGATTCCAGGTTGGAATAGCTTGTCATATAACGAGCTTTGACAGCTCTGGGCCTGTATTCAATGGAGTTCTGTAGAAAGAGGCGTGACTTCATTGAAACCTATTGAATGGTGAAAGGCCTTGATAGAGTGGATGTGGAGAGGATGTTTCCTCTGGTGGGAGAGTCTAATACCAGAGGAAGCGGCCTCAGAATAGAGGGAAGTCCTTTTAGAATGGAGATGAGGTGGAATTTCTTTAGAGAGTGGTGAATCTATAGAATTCTTTGCCATAAGCAGCAGTGGAGGTCATCTTTATGTATATTTAAGGCAGAGGTTGGTAAATTCTTGATTGGCCAGGGCATGAAGGGATATGGGGAGAAGGCAGGAGATTGGGGCTGAGAGGGAAATTGGATCAGCCATGATGACATAGTGGAGTGGACTCGATGGGCCAAATGGCCTAGCTCTGCTCCTTTATCTTATGGTCTTAAGAAGGCTAAATAAGTGCAACATGACTCCATTGACTCTTACCAAACTTAGGCACCTGGTTAGCAGTAAACTATTACAGCTCGGGGCACTGGAGTAAGGAGTTCAGTCCTTGCGTCCTCTGTAAGGAGTCTGAACATCTTCACTGTGGCATGCATGGGTTTCCACCGGGTGCTCCGGTTTCCTCGCACAGTCCAAAGGCGTACTGCTTAACAGGTTAATTGGTGATTAGAAATTGCCCCATGATTAGGGTAGGGTTGCTTGATGACACGATGTGAAGGGTTGGAAGGGCTTGATCCTTTGATATTTCTAATAAGAATCTTATGGGTGCTCCATAGAACGCTTCCAAGCAGCTTGCATTGGTGTGGTAATTGCTCTGTTCGAGACTGCAAGGAATTGCAGAGGTTTATGAACTCTGCCCAGTCCACCATAAAAACCAGCCCCTCTGTCTCTGTCCCAACATTGTGCTGCATGGGAAGGTAGTTAACATGACTGAGAACTCCTCCAATCCTAATCCTTCCCTCTTGTCAGGCAGAAGATGCTAAATCCTGTGAGCATGTACCACTGGACTGAAGAGCAGCCTCTATTGCACTGTTATCAATCTAGAAAGGACCTCTTATATGCTAAAATCATCTAGTCTACCCCATCGTGGCCCTTATACCTGGTGTAAAATTCAATAAGAACATGGTTGATCTTAACTTCAATGCCACTTTAGGGTAGGTAAATTCAAAAGTTTACTGTCTTCTGGGTAAAACAAAAAGTTCTTACTTTGGTTCAGAATAGCTTATATTCCAAGATTCAAGTTTCAAGATTGTTTAATATAATTTTCGGTGCACAAGTGTAAAGGAGAACAAAATAGTTGTTACTTTGGATCTGATGCAGCACAAAAAAAATACAATTAGAGAAGGAACACAATAATAATTAAAAACACAGTACAGTCGGCCCTCCTTATCCGTGAGTTCCGCATGCGCGAATTTAACCAACCGCAGATCGAGCAAACCCGGAAGTGCTCTTCCAGCACTTGTTGTTTGAGCATGTATAGACTTTATTTTCTTGTCATTATTCCCTAAACAATGCAGTATAACAACTATTTACATAGCATTTACATTGTATTAGGTATTGTAAGTAATCTAGAGATGATTTAAAGTATACGGGGGGGGGGATGTGCGTGGGTTATGGTGCATCGGAATCGAAAAAAAATTGGAAGTTCTCTTACTAAGTAAGTTGGAACAGGTACGTCCAGTATTATTTAGCGTCAGTTAGTCAAATGTTTCTCTTAGCATATAGTATATATTTTACCTTTGTATGCATATAAAACACTTAAGAATCGTATGTTTCAGCGCTGGGCTTGGGAGCTAGTGACAGACCGCTCCTGAGCGCGTTGTCCATCCGTGCCTGGTTGATGTGGAGGATCAAAAACTCAAAACCCCAAAACCCAATAATTAACCACTGCGTTGCTTAGTAATAATTGTAGCTTTCATCGGGGCAGGGCCTTTCTCACTTTATCCTTTAAAATTGTTCAATCGTTGACCGACTGTAGCCTAATGCTTTTCCAATGACTGATTGCACATTCTTCTGTATTCTTTAAATCATCTCTCGATTACTTATAATATCTAATACAATGTAAATGCTATGTAAATAGTTGTTATACTGCATTGTTCCAATTCATCTCTTTCCGATCGCTTTATTATTTCCACTTTATTTTCAATTGTGATTGTGATTATTTTTGTGAACAGAAACACTGCGGATTCAGACTTCTGCCGCTGGGTCCTAATGTCCACCGCACTGAGACAGGTTAAATAAGGTCTGGGGTCCCGCTAGTTCCTAAGATCCACTGCATTGAGACAGATTGAATAAGGGACTTGAGCATCCGCGAATTTTGGTATCTATGAGGGTTCCCAGAACCAATCCCTCGCGGATAAGGAGGGCTGACTGCAAATAAATATAAATAAATAAGATAGTTTATATCCACAGAGTGACATTATGCACAGTAGATTCTGTACATAAAGTGACTGACAGGAAATAATGAAGTGGTGGGGGGGGGGTGAGTGGATGGGTGGGTTTATGGTTGGAGGTGTTAATCAGCTTTACTGCTTGGGGGAAGTAACTGTTTTTGAGTCTGGTGGTCCTAACATAGATGCTATGTATTCTCCGCCCTCCATGATGTTACTGGCCCTTTTCCTGCACCTTTCTGTATATTCTGTATGTCCTTGATGTGAATAGGCTTGTGCCAGTGATGCTGTGAATCCCTGGTCTGGATACCTTAATCATGACAAGCATCTACTTGGAAGAACTTTGCTTATAGTGAGACCACCTCTCACTTTTCTGAAGTTGAGTTCTAGTATTAATTGCATCTTACCTGATAACTTAAATTCCCAGAGTAAATCAGATGAACTGAGTCTATGGAATTTCATCCCTCCTTAGGCAAGGACACCAGAACTAAGCAGAACTATCTCACCAGAGTCCTAAAATGTACTCTTGTACTTAAACGCAAGAGATTCTGCAGATGCTAGAAATCCAGAGTAACACATGCAAAATGGTGGAGAAACTCCACTGGTCAGGCAGCATCTGTGGAAGTGAATAAATAGTCAACATTTTGGGCCGAGACCCTTCATCATGACTGAGAAGGAAGGGGGAAGATGCCAGAATGAAAAGGTGGGGGGAGGGGAAGGAGGCTAGCTGTGAGATGATAAGTGAAGCCAGGTGGGTAGGAAAGATAAAGGGCTGGAGAGGAGGGAATCTGATAGGGAAGAAGAGTGGACCATAGGAGAAAGGGAAGGAGGAGAGGACCCGGGGGAGGTAATAGGCAGGTGAGAAGAGGTTAGAATCCAGAGCGGAGAGCAGAAGAAAACGGGAGGGAGAGGTGCTATACCTTGCCAAAAGGTGACCTGCAGCCAGAGGAAGGAAGGATCACCTTACACCTCCATTGGTGTACCACCATATACCACACCCATGCAGGGACAATAACAGCTTTTAAAAGACAATTGGACAGATACATGGATTGCAAGTGTTTGAATATGGACGGGTGGGAATGGCCTGGTTGGCATGGACCGTTGAGCCAAGGCCCTGCTTCCTTGCTGGATGACTCAAAAATTATTTTATCTTAATTGAGCACGGAGGTACTCTGCTAATAAAAGCTCTTATCTTGCAGTTGTGTTAGGTTGTTACACCACAGTTGTATAAATTATGAACATAAGAAATTCTGCAGATGACAGAAACCCAAAGCAACACACACAAAATGCTGGAAGAACTCAGCAGATCAGGCAGCATCTGGTTGACATCCATCTGACTCGAAGGACAATGGGTGATGATCATCTTCATCACAAGCCTGGGCAGAAGGCATGGAGATCGATCCTGAGATGACCAGTCATTAAGATCCCCCTCTCGGCCTCGACAGTGTAGTTATTAGCTGCTGGAAGGATGTTCAGTGACGTCCAGGCGCCTTTGGAGCTCCACTCCGGATCTGCTGTCTCTCCCGAGGCCTTCGTCTCTCCCGAGGCTGCCCACAAGGCAGTGGGACTATGTTCCCATACCTGGGCAGCATCTATTGAAATGAATAAACAGTCAACGTTTCGGACACAGACCCTTCATCAGGACTCAGGGGGAGGGGAGGGACAATGAAAAGGAAGGTGGGAGAGGGGAAGTAGGGCAAGCTGGAAGCTGATGGCTGAAGCCAGGTGGGTGAAGGGCTGGAGAGGAAGGAATCTGATAGGAGAGGAGAGTGGACCATATGAGAAAGGGAAGGAGGAGGGGACCCAAGGGGAAAGTAATAGGCAGGTGAGAAGAGGTAAAAGGTCAGAGTGGGAAGTCGAAGGCATCGATATTCACGCCATCAGGTTGGTCGCTACCCAGACAGAATATAAAGTGTTGCTCCGCCACCCTGATACAAGAGGAGGCCATGGACCAAACTATCAGAACGATAATGCGAATCAGAATTAAAACTTCTGGCCACGGGGAGGTACCTCTTTTGGCGGATGGAGCAGAAGCGCTCAAAAAAGTGACCCCCAGTTTTTAACAGGTCTCACGAATGTTGTTGGTGAGGCTGCAGTTGAAATAGTTTTGTACAGATTTGGTCACTCTATTATAGGAAAGAATTGGTTAAAAAGGAAACAGTGCAGAAAAGATTTCAAGGAAGTTCCAGGACTAGAGGGCCTGAATAACATTATTGTGCAAAAGTCTTAGGCACAAATATATAGCTAGATTCCAGAAGATTTCTGATTCTGATATGGGTCTCTATTGTGGACTGAGAGTGGGAAAGGGACAGGGAGAGGGGAATCATGGCTGGGAAAAGGGGACGGGAGAGGGGAGGGAGTGGGAAGCAGCAGAGAGACATTCCATAATGATCAATAAAGCAATTGTTTGGAATCGAATGACCTTGCCAGTGTCTTAAGGCTGTTCACACCACCCCCTGCCCTCCTTTGCCACCTGTCCCACACCCCTCCCCTGGCTCACGTTCTCTGCCACCTGTCCCACTCCCCTCCCATAATGCTCCACCCTCACCATTCCCAGCATCCTTTGCTGCCACCAGATTTACAGACTCGCTCTCCTCTCTATGTTGACAGGTATAGCACTGTGCAAAAGTCTTAGGCACCTGAGTGATATATATATAATGTGCCTAAGACTTTTGCACAGTGCTGTATATGGAGAGTCAGCGAGACTAGGTCCCTGGAATAAAGGATAAGAGATGACCTTATAGAAATGTTTAGTATTGGTGACAGTGCTTTCTCCAGGGTGGTGGAGACCAAAGCTTAGAGGCATAGATACAGCGTGAAAAGGGAGAGATTTACATGGAACCTGAGGGGCAGCTTTTCCGTTTAGATTATTAATTACTAAATGATTATTAATTATTAATTACTACACCGCTGGCATTTTGGGAAGCAATGAAAGTGCTCCTTTTCTGTCTGCCCTTAAGTCACATAAACGGAATCTTTATTGCTGTTTCCATAAGAGTTTTGTTTGACCAGTTAGGGTTGTTAGCCCTGAGCTGAACCCCTGAACCCAGAGGACTGGAGTACACTGAAAGTCTGGCCTATGACCTGTCTGGCATGGGTGACTCTCCCAAGAGCCAAAGCATTAAGCCCTGACTCCGGCCAACAGAGCTCTCTGGGTCATTGAGGCACGCAAACTCCAAAACACAACAAGGTTGTCCTGATGAAGGGTCTTGGCCCGAAATGTTGACAGCGCTTCTCCCTATAGATGCTGCCTGGCCTGCTGCGTTCCACCAGCATTTTGTGTGTGAAGATTGTGGTCCTCTTGGAGGCTTTATGCAGGGGATGGGGAATTTATGGAAAGAACTTTCAGAAGATGTAGTTGATGCAGGTACAACAGTATCATTTAAGAAGCACTTGGATAGGTACATGGAGGGGCAGACTGGGAGCATATGGGTCAAATGCAGGAAATTGGGTCAGCATAGATGTGTTGGGCTGAAGGGCCTGAATCTGTGTTGACTTACTTCATAAATCTATGACCTCTGGTAAACTCTTTCTCCTCACGGACAACCAACACCAGTGCATAGCCCACTGCTCAATTCTCCACACCCATGACTGTGTGGAAAGGCATAGCTCAAACACCATCTATAAATTTGCCAATGACACAACTATTGTTGGGAGAATTTCAGATGGTGACAAGGGGACGTACAGGAGTGAGATAGATCAGCTGGTTGAGCAGTGTCACAGCAACAACCTTGCACTCAGCACCAGTTAAGACCTAAGAAATGATTGCAGAAACACATACAAAAGCAGGAGGAACTCAGCAGGCCAGGCAGCATTGAGGAAATTAGTACAGTTGACATTTTGGGCTGAAACCCTTTGGCAGGGATTTCTAGAAAGGGAAGTGAAGAAAATACATGGCAGTTCTCATCGAGGTATCAGCAGTGGAAAGGGTGAGCAGTTTCAAGATCGAGTGTGTCAAAATCTCTGCAGATCCATCCTGGGCTCAACATATTGCTGCAGTTACAAAGAAGTCACAACAGTGGCTATAGTTCATTAGGACTTTGAGGAGAGTTGGTTTGTCACCGAAGACCCTTGCAAATTTCTACCGATTTCCACTGCTGCTGCATGGAGTTTATAGATACTCTCTGTGACCATGTAGGTTTCCTCCGGGTGCTCTGGTTTCCTCCCATAGTCCAAAGATGTACCGGTTAGTGGGTTAATTCATCATCGTAAATTGTCCTGTAAGTAGGCTAGGGTTAAATCGTGGTTTGCTGGGCAGCACTGTATGTCAATAAATTTTAAAAAAGTGTCCTATGGAGACCATTCTCACTGTTTTTGAATGGAGAGCTCACTGAACCAGATCGGAAAAAAATACAGGATGTTGCTAACTCAGCCAGCTCCATCGCGGGCACCAGGCTCTCCTGTACTGAAGACATCTTCAAAAGGCAATGCTCAAAAAAGCGGCCTTCATCATTATGGAATCCTCATTAACCAGGATGTGCTGTCTTATAATTACTGTCATCATTATTACTATCGATTATTGTTATCGATTAAAGTGCTGGGCTGAATTGGAAAGGTCAGGTACGGGCTGAATTGTGGTGGTGGGTCCAGGACCCGGAGTGGTCTGAGAGTGAGGAATGGCCTAATGTTTGGATGATTTAAGCACCAGGCCAGATTGAAAAGGTCAGGGTGTCAGGACAGGAGGCGAGGCAAGGGCCAGTTCTTCACTCTGCTTCGTGACATTTACTCAGAGCTGGACTACAGTGACGCCTGGCTTCATGTCCATAGTCTCACAATAATCACTCGGCTTTGCGATGAACTGTGGCTGTTGCCTGCTCCGGCTACAGTGACGCCTGGCTTTGTGTTTTTCATAAAAGTTCTGTTCAGAAGCTATTGGCTTACTTTTATAGTCTGCACAGTCTTTTTTACTCTCCGTACATTGGGTGTTGATGGTCTTTCTTTTAACGGACTCTTTTGGGTTTCTTTGTTTTGTGGCTGCCTGTAAGGAGATGAACCTCAAGGTTGTATAACGGATACATACTCTGAACTTTGAACTTTGAACTATGTATTGCAATGTATTGCTGCCGTAAAACAACAAATTTCACAACATGTGTCAGTGATATTAAACCTGATTCTAACTGAACAAACAAAAATGTCCTACTGCATTTCCCAGAGAGTTATCAGATAGAAATAGTTGGTTCTAAGCCACAGAAGCAGATGTCAGGTTAGGTAGTCCAAGCTTAGTTAAAGATGAAGGTTTTAAGGAAGATCTTAAAAGGGTGATGGAGAGGCCAAGGGGTCAGCAAGTGATTTCAGGGCCAATAACAGAAGGTTCAGGTAATATTGGTGGAGCCTTTCATAAGGCTTGAAGAGGAATCCAGGCTGGGACAGCACAGGCTCTGGGTTGGAGAGAGGGTACGCTAGTATGGAAGGGTGGACCAAGCGGGAATGGAAAACTATAGTGAGAGTTGCTTAACCTGGTCTCAGAGGTGGTCAGCTGCTTTCTGTGAGGAGTTTGCACGTTCTCCCATGACCGTCTGGGTTTTTTCCCGCTCTCCCGCAGTCCACAAACCTACCAGTTGGTAAGCTAATTGATCATTGTAAATTGTCCTGTGATTAGGCTAGGGTTAAATAGGCAGGATTCTGGGAGGTGTGGCTCGTTGGACTGGAATGGCCTGTTCCACGCTGTCTCTCTGAATAAGATAAACCAGTAAATATAAAATCTGTGGGCAGAACTGTCTTTGTGTTGTTTCTCACCAGAGGGATCTGAGCTTTGGGCTTCCAATGTCCAGACAACAGGCAAGGGAAGGACAACAAGGAACGCAGGTGATGGGTGCTATTCTGGGTGCCATTTGCTCATGATCTCTGTAGGTGGGGCTAGCTGAGTCAGTGGGCAGGGCAAGTTGGCTTAATGGACAGGATAAGATGATCACTGAATGGGGCAAGGTACTCAGTGGGGGGCAAGATGACTGTGAGTGGGGTAAGAAGACTCAGTGGGCAGGACAAGGTAACTGAGTTGTCAGGGCAAGGCGTCTTGATGGGTGGGGCAAGATGACTCAGTGGGCGGGATTTCCTATCTCTATAGGTGTGACTAGCCATTTCCATGCATGAAGCTTGCTCTGGGTTAGACCAGTGGTCGATTGTGTGAACCATTGGGGGAAAGGAAAAAGGGAGGGAGATGTATATTGAGAGAGATAGACTGTGTGTTTGTGTGTGTGAGAAATGAGGGAAGGAAGCAGGGAGAGAGGCTCTTCCATTCTGAGTCTCTAAATAAAAATAAAAATAAATAAAACAAAAATAACTGGTTCCAGCTCAACGAGCCCATGCCATCAATTACACTCAAGGGATCGATTAACCACTAACCCAACCATCTCTGGACGGTGGGAGGAAACCAGAGCACCTGGAGGAAACCCACATGGTCACGGGAAGAACATAAAAGTTCAATACAGACGGCGGCGGGCATTGAACCAGGGTCATCGGAGCTGCAATAACATACACTACTGGGCTGCCTCACTTCCATTACAAGTGAGATGATGGGGAATTTCTTCAGCCAGAGGTTGACAAATCTGTGGCATTCATTACTATAGATGCCAAGTCATTGGGTATATTGGTATATTTAAGTGGAGGCTGGTGGGTTCTTGTTGGGTAAGGTGGTTAAGGGATACAGGAATAAGCTGGGAGAGTGGGATAGAAATCTGTCACAATTGAATAGTGGAGCATACTTATGGGGCTGAATGGCCTGTTTCTGCTCTTACATCTTATGATCCCATGGTCTACATTTCAGTGTGGCACGGTAGCGTAGTGGTTAGCACAACACTTTAGAGTACCAGTGACCCGGGTTCAATTCCCATCACACGGTAGTGTAGTGGTTAGCACAACGCTTTACAGTACCAGTGACCCGGGTTCAATTCCCATCGCACGGTAGTGTAGTGGTTAGCACAACGCTTTACAGTACCAGTGACCCGGGTTCAATTCCCATCACACGGTAGTGTAGTGGTTAGCACAACACTTTACAGTACCAGTGACCCCGGGTTCAATTCCCATCACACGGTAGTGTTGTGGTTAGCACAACGCTTTACAGTACCAGTGACCCGGGTTCAATTCCCATCGCACGGTAATGTAGTGGTTAGCACAACGCTTTACAGTGCCAGTGACACGGGTTCAATTCCCATCACACGGTAGTATAGTGGTTAGCACAACGCTTTACAGTGCCAGTGACCCGGGTTCAATTCCCATCACACGGTAGTGTAGTGGTTAGCACAACGCTTTACAGTACCAGTGACCTGGGTTCGATTCCCATCGCACGGTAGTGTAGTGGTTAGCACAACGCTTTACAGCACCAGTGACCCGGGTTCAATTCCCATCGCACGGTAGTGTAGTGGTTAGCACAACACTTTACAGTACCGGTGACCCGGGTTCGATTCCCACCGCACGGTAGTGTAGTGGTTAGCACAACGCTTTACAGTACCAGTGACCCGGGTTCAATTCCCATTGCACGGTAGTGTAGTGGTTAGCACAACGTTTTACAGTACCAGTGACCCGGGTTCAATTCCCATCACACGGTAGTGTAGTGGTTAGCACAACACTTTACAGTACCAGTGACCCGGGTTCAATTCCCATCACACGGTAGTGTAGTGGTTAGCACAACGTTTTACAGTACCAGTGACCCGGGTTCGATTCCCATCACACGGTAGTGTAGTGGTTAGCACAACACTTTACAGCACCAGTGACCCGGGTTCAATTCCCATCACACGGTAGTGTAGTGGTTAGCACAACGCTTTACAGTACCAGTGAGCCGGGTTCAATTCCCATCGCACGGTAGTGTAGTGGTTAGCACAACACTTTACAGTGCCAGCGACCCGGGTTCAATTCCCTTCGCACGGTAGTGTAGTGGTTAGCACAACACTTTACAGCACCAGTGACCCGGGTTCGATTCCCGCTGCTGCTTACAAGAGGTTTGTAATTTCTTCCCGTGATTGTGTGGGTTTCCTCCCACAGTCCAAAGATGTACTGGTTAGTAGGTTAAGTGTTCATTGTATATTGGCACATGATTGGCCTAGGATAATATAGGGGGGTGGCTGGGCAGCACGGTTCAAAGGGCCGAAAGGACCTATGCCACACTGTATCCCAATAAATAAATAAATTTACGTAGTAATTTTATGTATTGAACTGTGCTGCTGCTGCAAAAAAAAACAAATTTCATGACCTATGTGAGTGATGATAAACCTGATTCTGATTTGGGTCTCTATTGTGGACTGAGAGTGGGAAGGGGGCAGGGAGAGGGGAATCATGGTTGGGAAAAGGGGAAGGGAGAGGGGAGGGAGCAGGAATCACCAGATAGACATTCTGTAATGATCAATAAAACAATTGCAGCTCGATTGTGCAGTCATCTCACTCAAAACCTATTTCATTGACTCAAAGAAGATACTTGTTATCGAAGGGAGGCAGAACAGCAAGGAAATGAGGGAATGTTAGACTAAGTGCTTTTTAATTGAGGAAAGAGATTTTGATTATGGTTTGGGGAAGAATCGATTACTTTTTTATCCTAAGACTCCCATGACTTGAAACTGGAGGTCTGATCCCCTCTGGGGAACAAGCCAGAGAAGTAATAACACAGGATTATTAGCGCACTGAGCTAATAAAACATTAGTTATTGGCTATCCCAGATGAAAAATTAGGGCCCATTTGTTTTTAAGGACAGTAATGAATGTGGTCTGCCTTGACCAGCAAAGCATTCCTCAGATAACCATGGTGCTGCCAGGCAACTTTGACCACCTCCCCACCCCCATCCTATCCCCACTGCCATCAGCTGCTCGGACTTGCTCAGACTTTGGGTGGGCTGAAATTAGCCTCCCAGACGGCTCATTACAGGTGGCTGACAGACGGCACTGGAGTCAAAGGCTTGCCCCGGATTCCTAAGAGAGATGAATTTCTCCTGCAGAGCATGGGGTATCGTATTCTTTAAACATTCCAGCCGGTCCTGATGAGTTGGAAAGGCATTCCCATGCAAGCAATTATTATTTTAGACAATTTTTATAGTTATTTATTTCTTTGTATATGAGTGACATCTGTTTTGGTTGAATGGCTCTGCTGCAAGGCGAGTACCATTTGAGCATGTGAAAATACTGCCCAAAAATAAATCAGCTGCACAAATTTACACTTGACTTTTCTGTGTGTTTTTCCATTCAGTTTAAACATTTCGGAGAGTGGGATTGTTTGGGAACGTGGTTTAAAAAAAAAATAACCTCTTGCCTAAATTCCCAGCATTGATGCTGGTGGATACTGGAAAGAAGGTGATGAATTAATGGCCTTAAATGTGCAGGTTACTCACTGTTCACCTGTGAGTCTGTCAGTGTCGTCTGCTGTATCTGGTCTCCTCCACATTTGTGAGACGCGACGTCAATTTGGCACCTCTTCGTTGAACACCTCAGTTTTGTCCACCACAACACGTCAGATTTCTCGGTAGCTATCCATTTTAATTTACTTCCCATTCCGACATGTTGGTCCATGGCCTCCTCTACTGCCACGATGAGGCCTATCTCAAGTTGGAGCAGCAACGCTTCAGGTTCCATCTGGGTAGCCTCCAACCTGATGATACAAACAATGATTTTGCTAACTTTTTGTAAATTCTCACCCTCTTCCTCCTCTCTTTTTTCAGTCCCCTTTCACCCCTTCTCCTGACCTGCCCATCACCTCTGGTGCCACTCCTCCTGCCTTTTCTCCCACAGTCCACTCTCCTCTCCTATCAGATTCTTTCTCCTTTAGCCCTTTACCTTTTCCACCTATCATCTCCCAGCTTCTGACATCATTTACCTCTGCCCCCCAACCTCCAACCTTCTCCTCACCTGGCTTACAACATATGACCATAAGACATAGGAGCAGAATTAGGCCATTTGGCCCATCGAGTCCCCCCCTCAGTTCAACTGTCCGGTCTTTTCCCCGTAGACTTTGATGCTTTGACCAATCAAGAACCTATCAATCTCCACCTCGAATGACCTGACCTTCACAGCTGCCTCTTGTAACAAATTCCACAAATTCACCACCCACTGGCTAGAGAAATTTCTCTGTCTCTGTTTTAAATGGATGCCTCTCTATCCTGAGGCTGTGCCCTCTTGTCCCCCACCATGAGGAAGATACTTTCCACAACTAATCTGTCCATGTCTTTGAACATTTGAATGGTTTCAATGAGATCCCCCCTCATCCTTCTAAATTCCAGTGAGTACAGACCCAGAGCCATCATATGATAATCTTTTCATTCCTAGTATCATCCTTTTGAACCTCCTCAGGACCCTCTCTGAAGCCAGCACATCTTTTCTTAGATAAAGAGCCCAAAACTGTTCACAATGTTCAAGGTGAGGCCTCACCAGTGCCTCATAAAGCTCCAGCATCACATCCCTGCTCTTGTATTGTAGATCTCTTGAAATGAATGGAGCTTAGGACGATGGTGCCTAATGGTGACTCCTTTGCTTGCATCTTTGGAAACAGCTCTATTTATATCTTTGATATCTTTCCTTTTCCTTTTCAAGGTTCTTTTCAAGACCCTGACCATGCTGACTTTGGCTCTTTGTGGGAATGGGACCCACTCTCAGGGCCTCACGACTGGCCGGATTTTGATACGCCAAGGATGCAGCCTGGAAGACCTTCAGGGTGCCGGATTTTCGTAGCTCTGGAGGTGGGTGGATTCAAGACCGGTGCTGCCGCCTGATGTGTTGTGGGAGATGGAAGCTCGTAAGGAGCGAGCTGGATGCTGGCTGGGTGCCCAGAGACCCAACTTCTTTGGGCACAAAGCTCAGAAGAAAAGATGCAACAGACTTATAACACCATAATCAGTGAGTTGTCTGTTGTGTCTCCCCTCTCGCTGTGAAACTGGGACACCTCTTTTTCCCTTATTAGGGAGAGAGAGAGAGAGAGAGAGCCTGTTGAATATTGAATTACCGGGTCAACGAGTAGCCTTTGGCGTACTGCAAGTCTGTGTCTCATTGATGCTTTGCTGCACGCTTGAATGCTCGGCGGTGGGGGGGGGGGGTCATTGCTTTTTGCTGGTGGGGAGGGGGGGTCGTTGCTTTGCTGCTGCTTATGCATGAGTGGGGGGAGCTGGGGGGGCTTTGGGGTTCTAACGTTTAACTGTCATTCATTCTTTGGGACACTCCTCTGTTTTCATGGATGTTTGTGAAGAAAAAGAATTTCAGGATGTATATTATGATCACTGCCTCCTAAAGGGTTGTCAAGTCAAACTAGTGTTTCTAAAAAGTATTGGGACCTAGAAGCAAAAGAAAATAAAATTTAAAAGTAATAGCAAGAATCCACTGATAGACTGGATGGAACCCACTGCCTGAGAGGTGCTTCTGCCCGGATCATTGGGGGGACCCCGCAGCATCACAGCGGCAGTCCGGAGCAGCGTTAGAATCTGCAAAAACATGCTGAAGTTTAAATAACTTGAGAGACTGTTTCTTGAAGAAGAGCACTGCTGTCACTGCGTTTGGGTTAGCGCTAGCTTCGTCAAGGGGATCATCGCGCACAGGTGTTTCTGGAAAATGGTGCGAGGTTTAAGAAGAGCTTGGGAACCTTCGGGAGGGGTCGCCCAGTTTGAAAACATAACGGACTATTAGAGAGCGGATCCTGTGCAGGTCGAATCGGTCTACAAAGTCCAAGAGGCAGCCAGTTTTTTCACCTAATGGCTAATGGTTGATGGAACTATCAAACTGCTGCACTTGTGAAAAATAAAAGGAGGGAAAAGGAAAGGTTGTTTGGTCATTGAGTGGAATCCGGTTAAAAAACCTTTGGGTAGACGCATTCAATTTCTTTCAAGTGGGGAAGCTGCACTTGTTCAAAGAAGAAAAAGAAATCTAGCTTGAAAGTGAAAAAACTGCTTGACCGGGAAACTGGAAGACCAGGAAACAGAAATCTGGGAGCTTTGAGCTGGAACAGTAGGAGCAATAACCTGGAATCCTGAAAAAGGAAGAAAATCAAGTTAAGATAAAACAACATCAAAACATCATTTAAACGTTGTACTTACCTTCTCCCCTGTGAACAGCCTGCAGAGGAAATCAAACATGGCTGATCAAGCTATTGGAAAATCAGTTGAGCAACTCAAGGTAGAGCGAATGACAGCAAAAAGATCATTTTCTCATCTGGCCAACAGTATTACCAGGACCTATGAAGACATGTCTGAAGAGGAGCTCAGAGTCAGCTGGGGGCATGCAAGAGGTGTCTCGAGGTTCATGATGACAGTTCATACTGCAAACCCGCCTATCTGTGTAAAAACCAAGACTGCAAGGATAAACATACTCCTGAGCATCATTACTATCTGTGCCCTGATGCTGAAATAAAGAAAAGCAGTGCAGGTCAGAAAAAGAGCAGATTTGGTCCAGAGGAAGATAAAGGCAGGAAGAAATATACAGAGGATCAAGAGGAGTTCTTCAGCAAACTTTCACCGGAATTGGCCAAACAATGTCGCGATGTATTTTCAAACACTGCATCCAGAGCCTTCAGCACTGTGAAAGATAAACCGGGCCTTCTGGTGGAAAGTGGATTGCAAGAACTGCCAGTGATTATGATGCTTCTCGAGGTCACAGCTAATGCTGGACAAAAAATTGGGACATTAATTGACTTGGCTTCAGACACAAATTATATAACTGACAAGGCTGCAAGCAGACTTAACCTCAGAAGTGACGAAATCGCTCTCGTTGTCCATGGAGTTGGGGAGATGAAGGTTCAGGTGGAAACAAAGAGGTATCTTCTAAAAATCAGAGTAAACACTCCCAAGAGCACTCTCAAATCACACCAGTTGGTTTGTTATGGACTAGACAGCATTGCAAGTGTCCGCAAGCATGTGACACCGAAGCTCCTGCAGAAATTCTTCCCAGACGTACCGCTTGACGAACTTGTGAGACCCAGAGAAATAGATTTACTCTTAAGCCATAGAGAAGGTCGGCTAGTGCCTCAGAGAACCAGAGTTGTTGGAGACCTCGTGTTGTGGGACAGACCACTGGGGAAGACGGTCGGAGGAGCTCATCCTGATCTCTTTGAGGAGCTGTCTGTGTCGGCCCACTTGTCCAAGACACATTTTTCAAGGTCAATGAGAGCAGCTGCTGTAAAGTACGAGGAGCTCACCAGCAGAGTCCCAGTGCAACCTCCACCAAACAGACAGGATGGCATCAGGCTCCAGGAGTCAGGTACAGGTGTCCCCCGTTTTTCGAACGTTCGCTTTATGTCAACTCGCTGTTACGAAAGACCTACATTAGTTACCTGTTTTTGCTAACAGAAGGTGTTTTCACTGTTATGAAAAAAGGCAGCGAAAAAGGAGCAGCCAAGTTCCTCCCCCGGAACTGCATTCTAGCCGGCATTGCTTAAACACGTGCCCGTGAGCATCTGTGCTTTATCTCGATTTATTTTCTGCATCCGTTAACAAGGTGAGTTCTAAGGTATCAAAAAAGCCTAAAAGAGCGCGTAAGGGTGTTGCACCTAGCGTAAAACTAGACATGACTAAGCGTTTCGATCGTGGTGAACAAAGTAAGGATATAGTGAGTGTGGCTAAGGGGTTTGTGGAAGTTGACGAAGATGATGTTGAAGAGGTTTTGGCATCCTGTGACCAAGAACTGACAGATGAAGAGGAAAGGATAACAATTGAAACCGAACGCAGTAGCGAACGGCCCAAAAGTGAAGACGTCCAGGAACAGAACGGGAAGCAATTGCGTGAGATTTTCGCCGTGATTGACAATGCTGCAGTGATTGCAAAAAAGTATGACTTTTATTTTGAAAGGGTACATAGGTTTAGGGCATATTTGCAGGATGGTTTGAGTGTTTACAAAGAACTGTATTATAGAAAAATGCATGAGGCTAAGCAGTCGAGCATACTGTCGTTTTTCAAGCCTTCCACATCAGCCACAGCAGACGATGAAACTCGACCTTTGACATCGAGGCAGGCAGACATAGAAGAAGGTGACCTGCCTGCCCTGATGGAAACAGACGACGATGAGATGACACCCCAGTCTCCTCTACCTTCCACCACCCCAGCCTCCGACGACTCAGCTTAACACACCATCATCGGTGTGCTTGCTGTCTTCCCGATTCCATTAAGTGAAACTAAACTGGATGTATATTATTTCTACTTTATATAGGCTGTGTATTTTTATGTGTTATTTGGTAGCTTCAAAGCTTAAAGGTTACTGGAACAAGTGCTTCTGCCAGGAGCGTTTGCACCATGTGTTTCTGCCGGGAGCGTTTGCACCGTGTGTTTCTGCCGGGAGCGTTTGCACCGTGTGTTTCTGCCGGGAGCGTTTGCTCCGTGTGTTTCTGCCGGGAGCGTTTGCTCCATGTGTTTCTGCCGGGAGCGTTTGCACTGTGAGTTTCTGCCGGGAGCGTTTGCTCCGTGTGTTTCTGCCGGGAGCGTTTGCTCCATGTGTTTCTGCCGGGAGCGTTTGCTCCATGTGTTTCTGCCGGGAGCGTTTGCTCCGTGTGTTTCTGCCGGGAGCGTTTGCACCGTGTGTTTCTGCCGGGAGCGTTTGCACCGTGTGTTTCTGCCGGGAGCGTTTGCACCGTGTGTTTCTGCCGGGAGCGTTTGCTCCGTGTGTTTCTGCCGGGAGCGTTTGCACCGTGTGTTTCTGCCGGGAGCGTTTGCTCCGTGTGTTTCTGCCGGGAGCGTTTGCACTGTGAGTTTCTGCCGGGAGCGTTTGCACTGTGAGTTTCTGCCGGGAGCGTTTGCTCCGTGTGTTTCTGCCGGGAGCGTTTGCACTGTGAGTTTCTGCCGGGAGCGTTTGCTCCGTGTGTTTCTGCCGGGAGCGTTTGCACTGTGAGTTTCTGCCGGGAGCGTTTGCTCCGTGTGTTTCTGCCGGGAGCGTTTGCTCCGTGTGTTTCTGCCGGGAGCGTTTGCACCGTGTGTTTCTGCCGGGAGCGTTTGCTCCGTGTGTTTCTGCCGGGAGCGTTTGCACCGTGTGTTTCTGCCGGGAGCGTTTGCTCCGTGTGTTTCTGCCGGGAGCGTTTGCACCGTGTGTTTCTGCCGGGAGCGTTTGCACCGTGTGTTTCTGCCGGGAGCGTTTGCTCCGTGTGTTTCTGCCGGGAGCGTTTGCACCGTGTGTTTCTGCCGGGAGCGTTTGCTCCGTGTGTTTCTGCCGGGAGCGTTTGCTCCGTGTGTTTCTGCCGGGAGCGTTTGCACTGTGAGTTTCTGCCGGGAGCGTTTGCTCCGTGTGTTTCTGCCGGGAGCGTTTGCACTGTGAGTTTCTGCCGGGAGCGTTTGCTCCGTGTGTTTCTGCCGGGAGCGTTTGCTCCATGTGTTTCTGCCGGGAGCGTTTGCACCGTGAGTTTCTGCCGGGAGCGTTTGCTCCGTGTGTTTCTGCCGGGAGCGTTTGCTCCATGTGTTTCTGCCGGGAGCGTTTGCACCGTGAGTTTCTGCCAGGAGCGTTTGCTCCGTGTGTTTCTGCCGGGAGCGTTTGCTCCATGTGTTTCTGCCGGGAGCGTTTGCTCCGTGTGTTTCTGCCGGGAGCGTTTGCTCCGTGTGTTTCTGCCGGGAGCGTTTGCACCGTGTGTTTCTGCCGGGAGCGTTTGCTCCGTGTGTTTCTGCCGGGAGCGTTTGCTCCGTGTGTTTCTGCCGGGAGCGTTTGCACTGTGAGTTTCTGCCGGGAGCGTTTGCTCCGTGTGTTTCTGCCGGGAGCGTTTGCACTGTGAGTTTCTGCCGGGAGCGTTTGCTCCGTGTGTTTCTGCCGGGAGCGTTTGCTCCATGTGTTTCTGCCGGGAGCGTTTGCACTGTGAGTTTCTGCCGGGAGCGTTTGCTCCGTGTGTTTCTGCCGGGAGCGTTTGCTCCATGTGTTTCTGCCGGGAGCGTTTGCACCGTGTGTTTCTGCCGGGAGCGTTTGCTCCGTGTGTTTCTGCCGGGAGCGTTTGCACCGTGTGTTTCTGCCGGGAGCGTTTGCTCCGTGTGTTTTTGCCGGGAGCGTTTGCACCGCGTGTTTCTGCCGGGAGCGTTTGCTCCGTGTGTTTCTGCCGGGAGCGTTTGCACTGTGAGTTTCTGCCGGGAGCGTTTGCTCCGTGTGTTTCTGCCGGGAGCGTTTGCACTGTGAGTTTCTGCCGGGAGCGTTTGCTCCGTGTGTTTCTGCCGGGAGCGTTTGCACTGTGAGTTTCTGCCGGGAGCGTTTGCTCCGTGTGTTTCTGCCGGGAGCGTTTGCACTGTGAGTTTCTGCCGGGAGCGTTTGCTCCGTGTGTTTCTGCCGTGAGCGTTTGCACCGTGTGTTTCTGCCGGGAGCGTTTGCTCCGTGTGTTTCTGCCGTGAGCGTTTGCACTGTGAGTTTCTGCCGGGAGCGTTTGCACCGTGTGTTTCTGCCGGGAGCGTTTGCTCCGTGTGTTTTTGCCGGGAGCGTTTGCACCGCGTGTTTCTGCCGGGAGCGTTTGCTCCGTGTGTTTCTGCCGGGAGCGTTTGCACCGTGAGTTTCTGCCGGGAGCGTTTGCTCCGTGTGTTTCTGCCGGGAGCGTTTGCTCCGTGTGTTTCTGCCGGGAGCGTTTGCTCCGTGTGTTTCTGCCGGGAGCGTTTGCACCGTGTGTTTCTGCCGGGAGCGTTTGCTCCGTGTGTTTCTGCCGGGAGCGTTTGCACCGTGTGTTTCTGCCGGGAGCGTTTGCTCCGTGTGTTTCTGCCGGGAGCGTTTGCACCGTGTGTTTCTGCCGGGAGCGTTTGCTCCGTGTGTTTCTGCCGTGAGCGTTTGCTCCGTGTGTTTCTGCCGGGAGCGTTTGCTCCGTGTGTTTCTGCCGGGAGCGTTTGCTCCGTGTGTTTCTGCCGGGAGCGTTTGCTCCGTGTGTTTCTGCCGGGAGCGTTTGCACTGTGAGTTTCTGCCGGGAGCGTTTGCTCCGTGTGTTTCTGCCGTGAGCGTTTGCTCCGTGTGTTTCTGCCGGGAGCGTTTGCACCGTGTGTTTCTGCCGGGAGCGTTTGCTCCGTGTGTTTCTGCCGGGAGCGTTTGCACCGTGTGTTTCTGCCGGGAGCGTTTGCTCCGTGTGTTTTTGCCGTGAGCGTTTGCTCCGTGTGTTTCTGCCGGGAGCGTTTGCTCCGTGTGTTTCTGCCGGGAGCGTTTGCTCCGTGTGTTTCTGCCGGGAGCGTTTGCTCCGTGTGTTTCTGCCGGGAGCGTTTGCTCCGTGTGTTTCTGCCGGGAGCGTTTGCTCCGTGTGTTTCTGCCGGGAGCGTTTGCACTGTGAGTTTCTGCCGGGAGCGTTTGCTCCGTGTGTTTCTGCCGTGAGCGTTTGCTCCGTGTGTTTCTGCCGGGAGCGTTTGCTCCGTGTGTTTCTGCCGGGAGCGTTTGCACCGTGAGTTTCTGCCGGGAGCGTTTGCTCCGTGTGTTTTTGCCGGGAGCGTTTGCTCCGTGTGTTTTTGCCCGGAGTGCTTGCGTGAGATTTTTGCTGCGGTGGACAGTGCTGCAATAATTGTAGAAAAGTATTCCTACTTTATACAGGCTGTGTATTTATCAAATTATTCCTGCTTTTGCTATATGTTACTGTTATTTTAGGTTTTATATGTTATTTGGCATGATTTGGTAGATTTTTTTGGGGTCTGTGAAAGCTCACAAATTTTTCAAATATAAATAAATGGTAATTGCTTCTTCACTTTACGACATTCCGGCTTATGAACCATTTCATAGGAATGCTCTACCTTCGAATAGCGGGGGAAACCTGGTACTTCAACCACCAACTGGGACTTCCTAGAGTGGTGGAAGTGGGATAGTATTGGCGCAGCATGCGAGCCAAAATGCGGGGGGTTGCCGCTGCAGAAATTGCCAGCCGGGCGGCAAAGGAAAGACTCTTGCTGAAGAGAGGGAACTTGAAGTTGTAAGAAGAGGCCTCACCTATGTCACAGATGACCGCCACAGCAAGGAACCACATTGGCACGCCTGATATCCTTGATTAGAAGATCCAGCTTCCTTGCCAAACAATAAAAGAACAGTCGAGGCTACGTTTCTCAGGACGGAAAAGCAACTAGCCAAAGAACCCGAGTGGAAAGCACCCTACATTGCTCAAGTGCATGACATGGTCGATCGAAGGGCTGCAATGAAATTGCCCAAAGACACGGTCATCAACTGGAACGGGCCAGTCTGGTACGAGAGTCACCTTATTGCTTCGAACCCACACTCTGTTATGACCCAGTGAGACTCGTGTGGAACCGCAGCCAAAAGTTCAGAGGTGTGAGCTCGAATGACCTGCTAATGAAAGGTCCAGATGTCCTCAACCAGATTCGATCTGTCCTACTCAGATTCAGGGGTGGCGTATACGCTGCTCTGGGTGACATAAAAAAGATGTACAATCTGGTTTGGTTGGAAGGCTGAGAAGTGCACCTGCATAGATTCCTCTGGCAAGACTCCGAGGACGAGGAGCTGGGGGAATATGCAATCACAAAAGTGAACATCAGAGATAAACCAGCAGGGTGCATTGCGCAGCTAGCAATGCGTGAAACTGCTAACCTCCCTCCTTTCACCCACCTCAAAGAGGAGCGGCAGGTGTTCCAACACGACAGCTACGTTGATGACATTCTCACATCCCACAACAAACTTGACCAGCTGAAATCCATCACAGCAAATGTGGAGCAGATCCTGAAGGCCAGAGGTTTCGAGCTCAAGCCTTGGGTCTTTACTGGGCAAAGTGGGAGGAAAGAGTGCAATGACAAGCTGGAGAAGTCCAAGGCAGAAACCGTGGTCTTGCCAAACCAAGGTGATGATGACAACAAGGCACTTGGCCTGGGCTGCATATTAGAAGAGGACAAGCTCCATGTCATGATTGCAATCAATTTCTCGAAGAGAAAGACAAAAATGAGACTTGGCCAAGACCTTCTACAAGAGCAAATCAGAGACCAGACACCAAACCAACTGACACGAAGAGAACTGCTCAGCCAAGTATCAGGGCTGTATGACCCAGTTGGCCTGGTAACTCCCGCTAAGCAGAAGGGAGCTATTCTGGTACGAAGGGCATTCCAAGAGGCAAAGGGCGAAAGGTGTCCAGACAAAGACACATGGGACATGGCACTCTCAGATGGCCTCAGGGAGGATGCAATTAAGCTCTTCGAGGAGTACGTTCAGCTTGGCAAGGTAAAGTTCACCAGGGCACTGACTCCCCCAAGCTTCACTGAGGAACCCTGGGCAATCACGTTCTCTGATGGAAGTGAGCACGCCTATGGAGCAGTGATGTACCTAAGGTGGAACTCGGACCAGGGCTCAATCGTCAGGCTGGTGGAGTCCAAAGCCAAATTAACTCCCTTGGATCACAAAGGTGATGCTGTCAAAGCAGAGATGTGTGGAGCAGTGTTTGCTTCACGCCTGAGAAAGTACTTTGAGTTGCATATCCGAAACCAAGTTGGGAGGTGGTACCATTTCGCTGATAGCCAAACAGTCCTTGGTGCAGTACAGCGAGAAAGCTATGGGTATCAAACATTCTTTGCAAATAGGATTGGAGAGATTCAAAACAGCACAGGGATCCAGGACTGGTGGTGGATTCCTGGTCTGCAAAATATTGCTGATGTAATCACCAGAGGAGCCAGCCTTCAAGACCTGGATGAAGACTCAGAGTGGCAAAATGGGCCAGAGTTTTTGAGTTTGCCAGTGAATGAGTGGCCGATGAAATCTGCCAAAGAACTAGCAGCCACTGCCAGGGAAAACATCAATAAGTTGCAAAACAAGGCATTTGTTGCTGCCTTGACAAGGGTCCAGGCAAAGAAACAAGAACCAGCACAAAAACAGTACCAGGTCAAAACAGAACAATGGAGACTGCCTGCAGCATCAGCCATCCGAAGTCTTGTGGACATCAAGCAGTTCAGTGCTCTAACTCGACTCGTCAAAACAGTTGCATGGGTCTGGAGAGCAGCAAAAAAGTTCATTGGACAAAATCAAGCCATGGACAGTCCAACGTGGGAGGCAGTTTCTTTACCAGGAGTCATCTCAGTAAGGGAATGAGAAGATGATCTAAGACATTTTTCTAGCAGCACAAGAGGGCGCAACCTTCCCAAGCACCACCACAGACAGGCTGGTAGTCTACAAAAACCAAGACTCTGGGCTGTTGGCTTGCGGTGGCCGAGTGCAAATCTTCAAAGAAGATCAAGTTGGTGTCCCCATCTTGTCCTATGATGCCTGGGTGTCCACATTGTTAACTCGGGAAGCCCACAATGAGAGTCATGATGGAGTGGCCGGAATCTTGCTCAAGATGAGAAGAAGGATAGGTCGTAAGGGGAAGGAAAATTGCCCAAAAGGTTGTCGATGGCTGCATGCTCTGCAGGAAGGCAAAAGCAAAGAAATGTCAACAAGTAATGGGTGACTTGCCACCAGAAAGAACTGAACCTGCTGCACCATTCCAGTTCACAATGGTGGACCTCTTCGGACCCTATCAGGTAAAAGATGACGTCAAGAAAAGAGTAACGCCGAAAGTCTGGGGAGTGGTCTTTTGCTGCATGGACTGCTGAGCCATCCATATAACAATCACAGCACGGAAACAGGCCATCTCGGCCCTTCTAGTCCGTGCCGAACGCTTACTCTCACCTAGTCCCACTGGCCCGCACTCAGCCCATAACCCTCCATTCCTTTCCTGTCCATATACCTATCCAATTTTACTTTAAATGACAATACCGAACCTGCCTCTACCACTTCTACTGGAAACTCGTTCCACACAGCTATCACTCTCTGAGTAAAGAAATTCCCCCTCGTGTCACCCCTAAACTTTTGCCCCCTTACTCTCAACTCATGTCCTCTTGTTTGAATCTCCCCTACTCTCAATGGAAAAAGCCTATCCATGTCAACTCTATCTATCCCCCTCATAATTTTAAATACCTCTATCAAGTCCCCCCTTAACCTTCTACACTCCAAAGAATAAAGACCTAACTTGTTCAACCTTTCTCTGTAACTTAGGTGCTGAAACCCGGGTAACATTCTAGTAAATCTCCTCTGCACTCTCTCCACACAGAGTTGGGGAACACCCTATCAACCGAAGGATTCCTGATGGCTTATCAAAGGTTCACAGCAATCAGGGGACATCCAAGAAAGATCTGGTCAGATCCAGGCACCAATTTCATTGGAGCAAAACCAGTCTTGGAGGAGCTGTACAGATTCTTGGATGGCCTGAACGAAGCGGCCCTACAGGAGACCGCGGCAAAAAATGGAACGGAGTGGATGTGGAAAATCCATCTGCCGGATTCTCCACACAGGAATGGTGCTGCAGAAGCCGCTGTACGCACTGTGAAGAGAGCATTCTAGAGTCTGGGCTCAGTTACAGCGAGTTCCAGACAACTCTTCACTTAGCAGCCAACCTTGCCAATGACCGCCCAATTGACGCCAGGGTACAGAGCCGGGAAGATTGTATTCAGTATGTCACACCCAACACTCTTCTACTCGGTCGAGCTACTCAAAGTGGGGATTTCAAAACCTTTGACTTTTCCAGCTACCCCTACAAAAGACTCCAAGCAATGCAGTCAGAGGCGACCAAGTTCTGGAGGTGCTGGAGGCAACTCGCTGGTCCTAATTTGTTTGTCAGGAGCGAGTGGCATACTGCACAGAGAAATGTTACTGTCGGGGACATCGTCTGGTTATGCGACCAAAATGCACTGAGAGGACATTTCAAGCTTGGCAGAGTCGTCAAGACTAATCCAGACAGCAAAGGCATTGTGAGGGACGTCAACATCAGAATCTTCCCAAGCTACAATGTTCCTGTGACTAAAGCACTGAAAGTAACAACAAGGCGTCCAATCTCTGATGGGGAAAAGACAGGAACCAAGGCACCATCCTTCACAGGGACGTCAGGCGGCTGGTTGTCTGACTACCTGCTGAGGAACAGATGGAAAGTCAAGTCAACAAGACATCATGAGAACACCGAACTGGGACCACCAAGTTTGCCTTTGAAGCTGGCGATCTCCCCAGTGTTTCCATGGGAAGATCGAGTGGGAGGTGTCAAGTCAAACCAGTTTCTAGAAAGCATTGGGACCCAGAGACAAAAGAAAATAAAATTTGAAAGTAATAGCAAGAATCCTCTGATAGACGGGATGGAACCCGCTGCCTGAGAGGTGCTTGGAACGTAGGGGAGACCCCGCAGCATCACAGTGGCAGTCTGGGAGCTGCGTTAAGATGCTGAATTTTAAATAACTTGACAGACTGTTTCATGGAAAAGAGCACTGCTGTCACAGCGTTTGGGTTAGTGCTAGCTTCGTCACGGGGATCATCACGTTTCTGTCTCTGCCACCACCCCAGGCAGCATGTTCCAGGCACCCTCCACTCTCTGTGTAAAAAATGAACACCTCACATCTCTTTTGAAATTACCTCTTAAATGCATGCCCTCTGGCATTGGGCATTTTGATGTTCGGTAAAAGATATTGTCTGTTTACTCAATCTATGCCTCTCATAATCAAGGTTCAAGGTAAATTTATTGTCAAAGTAAGTATATGTTGCTATATACAACCCTGAGACTCATTTTCTTGCAGGCGTACTCAATAAATCGATGGGCTAATAACCATCCTGTAAACCTCTACCTGATCTCCCCTCAGTCTTTGTTGCTCCAGAGACACCAGCCCAGGTTCGTCCAGCCTATTTAGCCCTGAGATAGGGTGAACATGGTTTTGCTGACCCTTAACCCACCGTTATTAAATCATTTATCTGAGTTAAATGAAGAAGTTTTCTTAAAATAATTAAGGTAGTTTTATGACATTTGTTGATGTGAAAGAAAAATATTTTCAAGTAAAGAGCATGATCCAACTAAGTCTTTTGGAAGATCTTTTTCTGAAAGAAGCTTTAAATATTTTTCATATTACATGAGTGGTGTCCAACAGTGGCAGGAGGCCTGTATGGGAGAGTCTTTAAAGTGGAAAAGTCATGGCACTGGGGCAATTCCACTCTCTTAACCTCTTCCAGGTCCAGTGGTATGAACAAACATCACAAACTGGGGTCATCCTTTGTTCCAGTGGGTGCCCATGACATCCTCTCTTCCTCACCATGCCCTTCATTCTCCATGAAGCATTGTAGTATCACCTTCCTGGCCTTTTAGATCTCAGCCGCCCAGTACGCTGGAGCTGACTACATGTGCTAGGACAGGCATGTCCCTATTTCACCGGGCTATGAGGTGCCAACTACCCTCATCTGGTTTAGTTCACCTATCAAAGCAGTGTTCTGGGGTGTGGTCACTGTCACAGGCAAACAGCTACTTGGAGCCACAGGTGAGAGCTGAGAGTCCGGTGGGCACCAAAGGTGAGTGAGCTGCCCTGGAATAGACACGATAAACCCCTTTTCCAGAGGTGCTACCCCTCCCTGGATGCCCCATGCACCCCATGTTATAATCATATATATAATTACTTCAAATCTATTAATACCAACAAACTCATTTAATAAAACAGAAGCAGGTTTATTATCATCTGCATATGTTGAAAAATTTGTTAACTTAGCAGCAGCAGTTCAATGCAATACATGATAATATAGAAATAAATAAGTAAATAAATAAATCTATTACAGTAAGTATATATATGCATATTGAATAGATTAAAGTGGTGCAGAAACAGAAATTATATATATTTTAAAAAATGAGGTAGTGTTCATATGGTCAATGTCCCTTCAGAAATCAGATGGCAGAGGAGTAGAATCTGTTCCTGAATCAACGAGTGTGTGCCTTCAGGTTCCTATACCTCCTCCCTATCACTAGCACTGAGAACAGGGCATGTCCTGGGTTATGGGGTCCTTAATAATGGATGTTGCCTTTCTAAGGCATCATTCCTTGAAGATGTCTTGGCTACAACAGAGGCTAGCACCCAAGATGGAGATGACTAATTTTACGGCTTTTTGTAGCTTCTTTCGGCCCTGTTCAGTAGACACCCTTATCAGATAGTGATATAGCCAATTAGAATGCTTTCCATGGTACATCTGTGTCTTAGGTGACAAACCAAATTTCCTCAAACTCCTAATGAAATATAGCCACTATTTTTCCTTCTTTGTTGCTGCATCGTTATGTTGGGACCAGGTTAGGTCCTCAGACACCCAGGAACTTGAAACTGTTCACACTCTCCATTTCTGATTCCTCTGAGGACTGGTATGCATTTCCTCGTCTTACCCTTCCTGAAGTCCACAATCAGCTCTTTCATCGTACTGACACTGAGTGCAAGGTTGCTGCCACGTCACCACTCGACTAGCTGGTATATCTCGTTCCTATACACTCTCAAGTCTCCTTCTGAGATTTTACCAACAATGGTCGTATCATCAGCAAATTTATAGATGGTATTTGAGCTATACCTAGCTATACAGTGTTGGGTATAGAGGGAGTAGAGTAGTGGGCTAAGCACACGCCCCTGAGGTGCATTAATTATCCCATTTAAGAAATATCTGGACGAGAGCTTGAATCTCCAAGGCATCTCTGGCCCAAATATTGTTCAAAGGTCAAAGTAAAATTATTATCAAACTCCATATCTGTCATCATATGCAACCCTGAGATTTATTTTCCTGCAGGCATAATCAATAAATCCATAATAGAACAACAACCATAACAAAACCAATGAAAGACTGCACCAACTTGGGCGTTCAACCCATGTGCAAAAGACAACAAACTGCAAATAGAAAGAGAAGGAAATAATAATAATTAATACATAAGCAATAAATATTAAGAATATGAGATGAAGAGTCATTGAAAGTGAGTCCATAGTTGTGTTCAGTGATGGGTGAATGAAGTTGAGTGAAGTTATCCTCTTTGGTTCACGAGCTTGACAGTTGAGGGGTAGTAACTGTTCTAAAACCTGGTGGTGTGGGTCCTGAGGCTCCTGTACTTTCTTCCTGATGGCAGCAGTGAGAAGAGAGCATGACCTGGGTGGTGGGGGTCCCTGATGATGGATGCTGCTTTCCTGTGACAGTGTTTCATGTAGATGTGCTCAATGGTGGGGAGGATTTTACATGTGATAGACTACGCAGTATTGACTATTTTTGTAGCTTTTTGTATTATTTGTTGGTAAGACGAATTAGTAAGGATGGGTGCCTGATAACCAGCATGTCTGTACTGGTGAAGGGCCTGCCTGACTCTGTGCTGTATGACTCTAGGACTCTTTGTCACTCTCTTGGTTTTCTGCACGTAGCTTATTGTGACACTGATGGCCACGTGGTTGACCATCGGAGGTCACATATCTGGAAATTCTTTTGATAACCAATGCATCATTCCACTTTGAAGCCTGTCCTATAACTGACCGTTTTGTCACCCTTAAAAATATCTTTGCTGGCTGAGGGTTAACTCGTGCTTCTGTTGACCTCCTTTCATGGTGTTGGGATAAAGATACGTCTCTACCAGAGGAGGTGCAAAGTAGCCTGCACTTGCTCCACTAGCCTGCAGGTAACCCTTGGGCAAGGTGTAGCCCCTGACTAGGTCCCCGATCAGTGGGGGGAGAGGAAGGAAGACAAGCAAGAAAGTAATAGGTGAAGCCAGCTGTGGGGGGGGGGGGGAGGTGGGAGGAGGAAGGAAGATGAAGTAAGAAGCTGGGAGATGATAGTTGGGAAAGGTAAAGGGCTGGAGAAGAGGAATTCTGGTAGGGGAGGAGAGTATTTTATCAGAGAAAGGAAAGGAGGAGGGGACCCAGGAGAGGTGATAGGAAGATGAGGAGAAGAGGTAAAGAGACCGGAGAGCAGGAAATAAAGAAGAGGGAAGGGAAAAGGAAAATTACCAGAAGTTGGAGAAATAGATGTTCTTGCCTTTAGGAATATGTAGATGGAATATGAGATGCTACTTTTCCAGTCTGAGAGTGGCCTCTTCATGGCACATGTCAGAATGGGAGTGGGGATAGCAAATGAAATTATTGCCCACCGGGAAGTTTTGCTTTTTTGCGGATGGAGCGGAAGTTCCCCAATTTATTGTTGAGTCTCACCAATGTAGAGAGGGTGCAGCTGGAAAACCGGATACTGTAGATGACCCCAACAGGGAAGCTGTTGCCTCACCTTGAAGGATTGTTTGGGGCCCTGAATGGAGGTACAGTACTGTGCAAAACTCTTAGGCACATATTAGCTCGGGTGTCTAAGAATTTTCTACTGTTCTGTATTGTCAGTGTAGACTGAAGAGGGAGTTTGTAAATCTGGTGGGAGCAAAACACGTTCACAATCATGGGGGTGGAGTGCCGCGAGAGCGATATTGAACATTGGTAGAGGAGTGCTGGGGTGAGAAAAGGTGTGGGTGCAGATGCACCCAGCCCTAAGACACAAGGCAAGGTCATTTGGTTCCAATCAATTGGTTTATTGATCATCTGGTGCTTCCTGCTCCCTCACCTCTCCGCCTTTTCCCAGCCATGATTCCCCTCTCCCTGCCCCATTCCCACTCTCAGTCCACTATAGAGACCCAGATCAGAATCAGGTTTATCATCACTCACATAAGTCATGAAATTTGTTTTTTTTTTGCAGCAGCAGCAGCACAGTGCAATACATAAAATCACTACAGTACTGTGCAAGTCATGGGCTCCCAAGCTATATATGTGTGTGCCTAAGACTTTTGCACAGTACTGTGAGAGAGGACATGTGTAGCATTTTGGCCACTTCCGGGAATAAATGCCCAGAGGGAGAGAAGAGGGTAGGGAAGAATGGACAAGGGATTAGTGGGGAGGGATGAATGGAGAAGGGGTTACTGAGGAGGGATGAATGGAGATGGGATTAGTGGGGAGGGATGAATGGAGATGGGATTAGTGGGAAGGGATGAACGGAGATGGGGTTATGGGGAGGGATGAACGGAGATGGGGTTATGGGGAGGGATGAATGGAGAAGGGGTTATGGGGAGGGATGAATTTAGATGGGGTTATGGGAAGGGATGAAAGGAGATGGGATTAGTGAGGAGGGATGAATGGAGATGGGATTAGTGAGGAGGGATGAATGGAGAAGGGGTTATGGGGAGGGATGAATGGAGATGGGATTAGTGGAGTGGGATGAATGGAGATGGGATTAGTGGAGTGGGATGAATGGAGATGGGATTAGTGAGGAGGGATGAATGGAGATGGGATTAGTGGAGTGGGATGAATGGAGAAGTGGTTACTGAGGAGGGATGAATGGAGATGGGATTAGTGAGGAGGGATGAATGGAGAAGGGGTTATGGGGAGGGATGAATGGAGATGGGATTAGTGGAGTGGGATGAATGGAGATGGGATTAGTGGAGTGGGATGAATGGAGATGGGATTAGAGAGGAGGGATGAATGGAGATGGGATTAGTGGAGTGGGATGAATGGAGAAGTGGTTACTGAGGAGGGATGAATGGAGATGGGATTAGTGAGGAGGGATGAATGGAGAAGGGGTTATGGGGAGGGATGAATGGAGATGGGATTAGTGGAGTGGGATGAATGGAGATGGGATTAGTGAGGAGGGATGAATGGAGATGGGATTAGTGGAGTGGGATGAATGGAGAAGTGGTTACTGAGGAGGGATGAATGGAGATGGGATTAGTGGGAAGGGATGAAAGGAGATGGGATTAGTGGGAAGGGATGAAAAGAGATGGGATTAGTGAGGAGGGATGAATGGAGATGGGATTAGTGGGAAGGGATGAATGGACAAGGGATTAGTGGGGAGGGATGAATGGAGAAGGGGTTACTGAGGAGGGATGAATGGAGATGGGATTAGTGGAGTAGGATGAATGGAGATGGGATTAGTGGAGTGGGATGAATGGAGAAGTGGTTACTGAGGTGGGATGAATGGAGAAGTGGTTACTGAGGAGGGATGAATGGAGATGGGATTAGTGGAGTGGGATGAATGGAGAAGTGGTTACTGAGGTGGGATGAATGGAGAAGTGGTTACTGAGGAGGGATGAATGGCGAAGGGGTTAGTGGGAGGACAATTAGAGAAGGGGACTATTAAGGTGGCTGAGCAGACAGAGGATTTATTTGAGATGTTGTCTGACTCCCTGTGTTCATCCAACACTTGATGTGTTCCTCTAGATGCTGGAATCTATCATCTCTTTTGTCTCCATGAATGCTGAACTTTCTTCATAAAGGTCAAACTTGTTGTTCGTGGAACCAGAATGGGAATCTGATGTATTATCACTGACTTCCCTGCTGTTTTGCAGCAGCATTAGTTAGTGAGAGAGAGCCTGTCTGAGATGTTGACGTGCTGAGGTGGACAATAGTTTTTGATGGTCTCTGGGGGTCAGCTCTTGCTTGCACGTTGGGTGCCGGTGGTGGGGGTGTTCATGCTTTTGCTGAACAGGTGGGGAGGGGGAGCTGAAAGGTTTTTATGCTTTTGCAGGTTCTTGTGTGTGGGAGGAGGAGGGGGCTTCGGGTTTCTAACGTTTTCTGTCATTCATTCTTTGGGTTTTTTTCTTCTGTTCAATGGATGTCTGTGAAGAGTAAGAATTTCAGGTTTAACATTGAATACATTTTCTGATACTAAATTAAGCTATTGAACCGTTACAGAGCATTGACATAACATTACTGTAACAGACAAAAAGAAATAAATTGTGGAAGAAAAAACAAGAATACTGAAGTGGTGTACGTGGACTGTTCGGATATCTGGTCTGTCAACACAACTTCGAAAGTAGGGAAGGCACAACAGTGACTAGACTACCTGAGGTACCTAAGGAGAACTAATCTGCCCCAAATATTGCTGGCCAACTTGAATCAATGTGCGATAGAGCATACTGACACCGGAGTGACAGTGTGGGACTCTAGCTGCAGCAAGACAGATCACAAAACACTCCAACTCTCAGCACATCACTGGGACTCAACCACTGGACCTGGAGACAATCTACAACTCTCAATGCCTACGGCGTGATAGTGATATCATTAAAGACCCATCCCATCCCAGGCACCGTCTGTTCAATCCCCGCTATCGGATAGAAGATACCGAAACATCTTAGGAAAGACAGTAAGACAGAAAAAGAGATTCTTCCTGAGGGCTGTTGTGCAGCTGAATAATGCTACACCCCGGCTTGCCAATGGCCTGTGAGTGTTATGGACTGTCAAAGTCACTTGTTATACTGTATGTAAATACGAGATTTTTAAAAATTAAGCCGTACCGCATGCTTTGTAAATATCTGTTTTGCACAGACTGGAGTAGCACCACCATCTCCTCATTGTCTTCAGCAGTGACAATGAAGTTTGATTCTACTCTATGTGATGGTGGAGGGGAAGAAGCTGTTCGTAAAGCATTGAGTGTGGGTCTTCAAGCGCCTGTACCTCTTCCCTGATGTTGGAAATGAGAAGAGGGTACGTCCTGGATGGCGAGGGTCCTTAGCGATGGATGCTACCTTTCTGACGGTAGGGTGGGTTGTTGGCAGACGTATAGGGCAGGCAGCACAGTCTCGAGCAGGAGTCTCGCACGTGTGCTCATTCAACCTGCCCCTTCACCTTTTGTCCACGATTAGCAGCTAACCAAAGTTCCATGCATTACAAATACCATAGCACTCAGCAGGCCAGGCAGCATCTATTAGGAGAGGAACAGGCTCTTTGCCATTTTATCTTTATTCAGAGATACACCACAGACAGACCCTTCTGCTCCAATGAGCCACAAACTCCAGCAACCCCCCTGAGGACAATTTACAATGAGCCTTAACCTATCTACCAGGTACGTCTCCGGTCTGCAACACCCAGAGGAAAGTCACGCACAGTTCTGGCATCCTTGTTATTTCTAACAGAGGACACTAGAACTGAACTCCCAACTCTGATGCCTCAAGCTGCAATAATGTGGTGCTCGCTGCTACACTACTGTGGAAAAGCCGCTAGCAAAATTTCACTAGGTACAGAGGTTCCGATGCATGGAATCAGAAGGTGTAGCAGAGGGTTGTAGACTCAGCATCTCCATTACCAGCACAACCCTCCCCGCCTCTGAGTGCATCTTCAGAAGGTGGTGCCTCAGGAAACTGGTATGCCCACCATCCAGGCCTCTCCTCTCCTCATTCCTACCATCTGAGTGTGTGAGTGCGTGGGTGGGAGGGAAGGTGCTTGTACTCATGTTGCCGTTGTTGAGGTCGAGAAACAGAACAACAACCATGTTTGGAGAGGTAGAGAACCACTCCTTCGGCAGCAAAATCTAGGTCTGAAGCGATTTGCTGTGGCGGAGCCTGGGTCCTAATGCAAGGAACAATCCTCTCGCTGCTTCGACAATTTAAACGCCAGCCCAGATAGTCAGGGGGGGGGGGGTCCTCTCTCTGCAATGCTAAGGCTAAGGCCCCTGTCTGCTGTGCTTCATGTCTCCGAAGTTTGTGGCGATTTACCTCGCTGAGTTAGTTAACTAAAACCCAAGGCTTAGGGCCTGCTCCAGGCTGCTTTGGGGATTTGGATCTAGGGGACTCAATGCTTCTATTGTTTGCATGATTTGTGTTTTTTAAAAATTTCTCTGCGCATTTGCTGGTCTTAGTTTTTCTTTTAATTGGGTTCTTTTGTGTTTCTTGCTTTGCGGCTGTCTGTAAGCAAACAAATTTCAAGGTTGTACAATTTATACATTCTTTGATAATAAACTTACGTTGAATCTTTGAACCTTGTTGTGTTGCTGCTGCTGTTTGTGTCATTCTGCTGAACAGTGTGGGCATGTGTGGGGACACTGCGATTCATTTTCTCGTGGACATCCATAACAGAATAATAACCATAATGGAATCAATGGAAGACCGCGCCAACTTGGGCATTCAAACAGTGTGCAGAAGACAGCAAATTGCAAATGCAAAAATAATTAAGTAATAATAATGAATAAATCAATTAGCAATAAATATCAAGAACATGAGTCTGGTTTTTCTGTGTGAGTGATATGTTAGTTTTTGAGTATGAGGGAAGGGGTTTGTGAGTTTGATATTATTGTCACGGTTTTGTTTTGCGAGGGGGGGTTGGGGTTTGATGTTATTGTCATTGTTTTCTTTTGCGAGGGGGGTTGCAGTTTGATATTATTGTCATTGTTTTGTTTCGAGAGGGGGGGTTGTGGTTTGATGTGATTGTCACTGTTTTGTTTTACGAGGGGGATTTTGTAGTTTGATGTTATTGTCACTGTTTTGTTTTGCGAGGGGGGTTGTGGTTTGATGTGATTGTCACTGTTTTGTTTTACGAGGGGGATTGTGGTTTGATGTAATTGTCACGGTTTTGCTTTGCGAGGGGGGGTTGTAGTTTGATGTTATTGTCACTGTTTTGTTTTGCGAGGGGGGTTGTGGTTTGATGTGATTGTCACCGTTTTGTTTTGTGAGGGGGTTGTAGTTTCCCCTCCACCCACTACTTTCAAATCTCTTAGTATCTCTCCTTTCAGTTAATCCTGACGAAGGGTCTCGGCCCGAAACGTCGATAGTGCCTCTCCCTATAGATGCTGCCTGGCCTGCTGCGTTCCACCAGCATTTTGTGTGTGTTGTTGTTTGAATTTCCAGCATCTGCAGATTTCCTCGTGGTAGGTTTTTGCCTTTTTGTTTTTGTGCTTCGTGGCTATCTGAAGAAGATGATTATCAGTGTTGTTTTGTACGTATGTACTCTGACAATAAAGTGAACCTTTGAGTCCTTGAAAGTGCGTCCATAGAACGTGGAAACATTTCAATGATGGGGAAGTGACTTTTGTGAGGTTATCACCTTTGGTTCAAGAGCCTGATGGCTGACAGGTAATTAACTTATACTTCATGATTCCCAAGTTAATATTTAAACGGAAAGCATAGGCAGTCCAGAGTTGGAGGAACTCCTCAGGCCAGGCAGCACGTATGGAGAGGAATGAGTTGTTGACATTTCAGGTTGAAACCATTCATCTGGACTTAGCTCAGGCTGTTGTACTACTGTGCAGGGAACTTAAACTCTACCCTACCACATCATCCATTTTTAGGGAAATGTTTTTAAATTCAATTCCAGTATCTAACTCTGGAGAAATACAAAGTCCTGGATTCTCGGGGTAAATGGAATAGTGACACCAAAGCAAAGCTGCAGTTAAAGGAATAACTCCCTTTGCAATAAACCATGAAAACAAGAGATTCTGCAGAAATCCAGGGTAACACACACAAAATGCTGGAGGAACTCAGCAAGCCAGACAGCATCTATAGAAATAAATAAACGGTCGATGTTTCGGGCCAAGACCCTTCTTCAGGACTGAAAAGGAAGAGGGAAGAGGCCAAAAAGATAAAGGGCTGGAGAAGAAGAAAGTTAATAGGAGAGGAGAGTGAGCATCAGGAAAAAGAGAAGGAGGAGGGACCCAGAAAGGAAAAAGGATGAGGAACTTTGGCCTCTTTCCTCTTTTCACTTGCCTATCACTTCCTCCTAGTGACCCTCCTCCTCCCCACCTATGGCCCCACTCTTCTCTGCTATCAGATTCCTTTCTTTCCAGCCGTTTACCCAGCTGGCTTCACCCATCTTGTCCTCCCTCCTCTCCTCCCACCTTCTCACTCTAGAGTCTTTCCCGTCCCTTCGCAGCAACTTTGCTCGATATTCGAACGTTTGAGTGGCAGGTGGACTAATTTATCTGATGGACCCTGTCAGATTTCCTGTTCCTGAATCATTCTTTGCTTCAGAGATACCCCCTGGGGTATCCCTACCCTCCACCCCCCCATGCCAGACGGTGATGCAGCCAGGTGGAGTGGGACGGGTGTGCGGTGCAAGTGGGCTAACCTAGGGCCCACTACACACAGTGTTCTAGTTGACATTCACATCGTAAAACTCACGGAGCAAAAAACTGAATCACACTAAATATATAAAACAGTTAAATAAGTACTGCAGAAAATAAGAAATAAAGAAGTAGAGAAATTGGATGGCAGAGGGGAAGAAGCTGTTCCTGAATCACTGAGTGTGTGGCTTCAGGCTCCTGTACCTTCCTCCTGATGGTAGCAGTGAGAAGAGGGCATGTCCTGGGTGAGGGGAATCCTTAATGATGGATGCCACCTTTTTGAGGCATTGCTCCTTGAAGATGTCCTGGATACTACAGAGACTGGAGCCCACGATGGAGCTGACTAACTTTACAACTGTCTGCAGCGTACTTATATCCTGTGCAGTAGCCCCTACCCTCCACCCCACCCCCCATGCCAGATAGTGATGCAGCCGTCAGAATGCTCTCCATTTCAGAATCAGAATCAGCTTTAATATCATCGACATCTGTCCTGAATGCTCTCCAAGGTACATTTGAAGAAATTTGTGAGAATTTGAGGTGACAAACCTAATCTCCTCACACTCCTAATGAAATATAGTCACTATCCTGCCTTATTGAAAGGCAGGGAAGACACAAGGAATTGAACAGCGTATTCCTGTTCCTGCTGATTCTGGGATACACATTCAGAGCTGGGGCAACGTTTCCTTCAATCCTGATGAAGAGTCTCTGCCTGAAACATCAACAGTTCATCCATCCGCATAGACGTTGACTGGCCTGCTGAATCCCATTTTGTGTGTGCTCCTTCAGAGTACACGCGTTCCGTTTCTTTAGATCAGCGATTGTCCCGTGGAGCCGTGTCTGGAATCCATGCAGCCCAAATGGGAATGCAGAACATGAGTCTTTTGTGACGTGTTGCACTTCATGGTTTTGTATGCTTGAAGCATGTTGTCAACCAGCTGCACGTAGTCTGGTGCTCTGTAGCTGCCCAGAAAATGTATTGAATGAGACAGAATAACTGATGCCAAGGCTAATGAAGGCATTTTTGTTGGTCCACAACTCAAACAGTCATCAATAACAGGCAGCATCCATGGAGTGGAATAAATTGTCAAAGTCAAAGAACAATTATTAACAAAGACTGTATGCAGTAAGCAGCCCTGAGATCGGTCTTCCGCAGAAAGCCATGGAACAAAGAAGCAGCAGGGAACCTGTTCGAAGAAAACATCAAACATCCAGCACGCAAAAAAAGAAAAAAATCACGCAAACGGCAAAAAAATGAGCACATAGCACACAGAAAATTAAACATCAAACCGCAGGGTCCTTGAAACAGTCCAAGACCATTCAGTTGAACATCGTCGTTTGTTGCCTGCAAGCTGCTGAGCCAGTTTGCTCCAACCAAACTCACACAAAGTAGCAATAGAAAAAATTAGAAACCAGAAACACATATAACAGGAACTGCAGAGTCAATAGACAATAGACAATAGGTGCAGAAGTAGACCATTCGGCCCTTCGAGCCTGCACCGCCATTCTGAGATCATGGCTGATCATCTACTATCAATACTCGGTTCCTGCCTTGTCCCCATATCCCTTGATTCCCCTATCCATAAGATACCTATCCAGCTCCTTCTTGAAAGCATCCAGAGAATTGGCCTCCACTACCTTCCGAGTCCTTTATAAACGATTCCAATCCACAAAACGTGCCAATCAAACTTTGCCCAAGATCCAAGACTCCTGCACCTTCCTCCAGCAGCAAACAAGCGAGAGGGAGAGAGACCCGACAAACGCAGCCAGAGGGTACCGAACACCCACTCGCCTACCACTCTCATTTTTATTGATTTCAGTCTTGCTTGACTCTTTCATTGGTGAGATAGTCCAGAGAATTGGAGTCTCAGCAGTACCTTGTGCAGTTGCAGCATAACCTCCCCGCTCTTGAATTCAATCCCTGTAGCAATGAAGGCCAACATTCCATTTCCCTTCTCGGTAGCCTGTTGAACCTGCAAACCAGCTTTTAATGATTCATGCACAAGCACTCCCAAGTCCCTCTGCACAGCAGCATGCTGCAATTTTTTTACCATTTAAATAATAATCTGCACTTCCATTTTTCCTTCCAAAGTGGATGACCTCACATTTCCCAACATTGTACTCCATCTGCCAGACCCTTGCCCATTCACTTAACCTGTTGATATCTTTCTGCAGACTCTCCGTATCTTCTGCACAATTTGCTTTTCCACTCAATTAGTGTCATCAGCAAACTTAGATACACCACACTCGGTTCCCTCTTCCAGATTGGTTGTGTATATCGTGAACACCGACCCCCGTGGCACGCCACTCACCACTGATTGCCAGCCAGAAGCACTCATGTATCCCAACCCTCTGCTTTCTATTGGTTAACCAATCGTCTATCCATGCTAGTACATCACCCCAACTCTATGCATCTTTATCTTAAGGATAAGTCTTATATGCGGCACCTTATCGAATGCCTTCTGGAAATCCAAGTAAGTAATGTCCATCTGTTCCCTTCTATTGACTGCGCTTATTATACCCTCAAAGAACAGTAAGTTTGTCAAACAGGACCTGCCTTTGCTGAATCCATGCTGCATCTGCCGAATGGATCCAATTCTTTCTAGGTGCCTTGTTATTTCTTCTTCTATGATAGTTTCAAGCATTTTCCCAACTACGGATGTTAAACTAACTGGCCTATAGTTACCTGCCTTTTGCCTACATCCTTTTTTGAACAGTGGTGTGATATTTGCCATCTTCCAATCCACCGGGACCTGCCCAGAGTCCAGAGAATTTTTGTAAATTATCACCAAAAGCCTCTACTATAACTTCTGACATTTCTTTCAATACGGTGGGATGTATTCCATTAGGATTAGGGGACTTAACTATCTTAGCTTGCTCAACACTACCTATTTAGTAATAGCTATTCTACCGAGGTCCTCACCTCCCACCTCATCCATATCATCTCTCTTTGGCATGTTAGATGTGTCCTCCACATGAAGACTGACCCAAAATAGTCATTCAAAGCCTCTGCCATTTCCTTATTACCCCTTCTCGTCTTCCAAGGGACCTACATTCACTTTAGTCATCCTTTTCTGCTTTATATAATTATAAAAACTTTTACTATTCATTTTTATATTTTGTGCTAGTTTATTTTTCTAATCTATCTTCCCTTTCCTTATTTCTTGCCTAGTGGTTCTTTGTTGCTTTTTAAAGTTTTCCCAGTCTTCCAATTTCCCACTACTCTTTGCGACTTTGTATGCACGAGCTTTTAGTTAGATGCCTTCTTTTATTTCCTTAGTTATCTAAGGCTGGATCTCTCCACCCTTACTGTCATTGCTTTTAATTAGAATATACTTTAGTTGAGCACTGTGAAAAATCTCTTTGAAAGTCTTCCATTGTTCCTCAACCATCCCACCACATAGCCTGTGTTCCCAATCTACACTAGCCAAATCCTCCCTCATCCCATTGTAGTCTCCTTTATTTAGATATAATACACTGGTTCTCAATGAAACTATTGCACCTTTCATTTGTATGAGAAACTCAATCATACTGTGATCACTCTTTCCAAGAGGATCCGTATCTACAAGATCACTAATTTTACCTGTCTCATTGCACAGGACCAGATCTAAGATAACTGGTTCCCTTGTAGGTTCAGTAACTTGCTGTTCAAGAAAGCCATCACGGATGCATTCTATGAAGTCCTCCTCAAGACTGTCTGAACCAACTAAACTTGGCCAATCTATGTGCAAGTTGAAGTCCCCCATGATAACTGCTGTTCCATTCTTACGTGCCGCAGACATTTCTCTGTTTATTTATTGCCTGACCCACTGTAATGTTATTATTCAGTAGCCAATAGACAACTCACAGCAGTGATTTTTTTTCCCTTTACTATTTCTAATCTTTACCCAGATGGATTCCACATTCTGCTCCTTAGATCTTTTATCATCTCTTAGTATCGCCCTGATCTCATCCTTAATTAAGTGCGCTACCCCACCTCCCTTACCTTCCTGCCTATCTTTCCGTATTACCTGATACCCTCAGATATTTAATTCCCAATCCTCTCCACCCTGCAATCACGTTTCTGTAATGGCCACTAAATCATACCCCTTTGTACTGATTTATGCCGTAAATTCACTGACCTTGTTACGAATACCATAGACATTCAGATAAAGTGCCCTTTATTGTGTCTTTAAAATCTAGTAATCTTTCTCTCTTCGCACTTGACTTTTCTGCACTCCACCTTTACTTCTCTCTTTTTTAACTTTTGCTTTTACTTTATCTTTATCCACACTCTGCCCTTTTACTTTATCCATACTTTTCCAATCTGTTGAACCTATCCACCTACCACTTAGTTTAAAGCTCTATCCACAACCCTAGTTACACGATTTTCTAGCATCCAGATCCCATCATGGTTCAGGTGGAGCCCGTCCTATTGGGATAGTTCCCTCCTTCCCCAGTTTCCCATGAATTCAAACCCACTTTTGCCACACCAATCCTTGAGTCACTCTCTAATCTTCTTGACCCTATGCCAACTTGCATGTAGCTCAGGTAGGAGATTACTACCTTTTTGGTTCTGTTTTTTAATTTAGTCCCTAGCAGCTCAAATTCTTTCAGAGTAACCTCTTTCCTTGATCTACCTAGTTGTTGATACCCACGACAATTGGATCTTTCCCCTCACACTGCAAATTCCTCTGCAGGTCAGATAAGATGTCCCAAACCCGGGCACCAGGCAGGCAACACAGCCTTCAAGATGCTCTATCCCTGCGGCAGAGAACTCTGTCTATTCCCCTGACTACACTATCCCCAGCTACCACTACATTTCCCTTCTCTCCTCCCTGTTGATTGGCTCCCTGAACCACGGTGCCTCAGTTAGTTTGCTCATCCTTCCTACAGCCCCACTCTCATCCACCCAGGGTACCTCAAACATGTCAGACTGAGCAGATCGCTCAGTCACCCCAAAAGCACATTGTCAAAGTGTAAATTGCAAGCTCCAATGACACACAGATTAGGAGACGTATCTTTAAAAAAGGAGAAGAAGTAGTTTTGTGAGCTGTCTGCAAGGCGTTGCCGCTGGTTGCGTTTGGTCACAGTCACCATCTTGCCTTGCTATTTTTTAATTCAGGCCATGACCCTTCACAAGGATTAGAAAGGAAGGGGGAAGAAGGCAGAAGTCAGCCCAGGCAGCTGCAGAGAGAATGTGCATACCCTGCACAGACAGCAGCTACTTTTGGATTTGGACTTGGGTCTTTGGAGATTTTTAGGGAGTATTCTGGACGTAGAGTAAATTGCAAAATATTAACATCAGCAATCAATCCTTGGACCTGAATGTGGATTGTAGATTAAATTTAAAATGCAGCCCTGGACAATAGTTTCCTGGAGCTGTGGACATCAATTAATTGAAAAACCAGACAAATGTTGATTAGCATTTATTTTGGGTATCTGGACTGTGGGTGTGAAGAAGGAGGTGTGAAAATGATATGTCATTCAAAGGAAGCATTGTAGATATATTGTAATTATAGAATTGCCCTTTGATCTTTCGAACATAAGATGTCATGAAATATTGGGTTGAGCAGGTGTCTTCCTCCAAAATGGTCTGAATATGATGCCTGTTGCTTGTTTTTGTCAAATAAAGCTCTTCCATATCCACTAGCTTCAGGGTCTCTCTGGTGACTTTGCTCATTTCACAACAGAGCAAAGAGGCAACAGCATTAACTGCTGCACCATTGAGCCATGTCTTTTGAGGCAGTCAGGAATGAGCAAGAAACACCAGTTTTTCAGTGACTCTAAGATCTCATGAATTGTTGATAAAACCAGCCTGCGTTGGCGGGTCAATTGATAGACTACACTCAGTTCTTTCAAAATATCTGCCTATAGCGTTGTGCTGGTTTTGGGGGGGGGGGGGTCAAATCACTTGTAACACGTTAAGGACTCCAGTGGGGCTTGGATGTGCTTTATAAAGCAAATCCCAACATGATAGTAGAACTGTACTCTGTAAGTCCACATGAAGGGAGGAGAAGAGTGCACTCAACAACAGTCAGACCGAAGCATTGATGTGGACTTCAGGAAGGGTAAGATGAGGGAACGCAGATCATCAAGAGATCAGAAGTGTAGAGTGTGAGCAGTTTCAAGTTCCTGGGTGTCAATATCTCTGAGAATCTATCCTGGGCCCAACACATCGAATCAGTTACAAAGAAGACAAAATGGCGGCTATATCTCATTAGGGGTTTGAGGAGATTTGGTACGTCACCAATGACATTTGCAAATTTCTACAGAAGTACCATAGACAGCATTCTAACTGGCTGCATCACTCTCTGGCATGGGGAGGGGGCCACTGCACAGGGTCGAAATAAACTGCAGAGAGTTGTAAAGTTAGCCATTTCCATCTTGGGCACTAGCCTCTGTAGTATCCAGTGCATCTTCAAGAAGTGATGCCTCAAAAATGACCCCCTCACCCAGTTAGTATATCTACACCACGACCACTTTCATCACCTGGTATGAAAACAGGCTGTTTTTCTAATTATGTTCCTTCTTATTTTTAATCTACAGTACTGTACAAAAGACTTAGGTGCATATATATAACTAGGGTGTCTAAATCTTTTGCACAGTACTATGGGAATTTTATGTATTGAATGGTACTGCTGCTGGAGAAAAAAAACAAATTTCATGACATATGTGAGTGATGATAAACCTGATTCTGATATGGGTCTCTATTGTGGACTGAGAGAGGGAAGGGGGCAGGGAGAGGGGAATCATGGCTGGGAAAAGGGGAAGGGAGAGGGGAGGGAGCGGGAAGCACCAGAGAGACATTCTGTCATGGTCAATAAACCAATTGTTTGGAATCAAATGACCCTGCCTGGTGTCTCAGGGCTGGGTGTGTCTGTACTCATGCCACCCCCTGCCCAGCACTCTTTTCCTGCCACCTGTCCAACACCCCTCCCGTGGTGCTCCACACTCACCATTCCCAACATCCTTTGCTCCTGCCAGATTTACAAACGTGCTCTCCGCTGCATGTAAAAATACAGCACTGTGCAAATGTCTTAGGCACCCGAGCTATATATATCCGTGCCCAAGGCTTTTGCACAGTGCCGTATGTTTTTCTTGTGAACACAGCTTACCTGGTGCTCTGTGCCTGCAGGTAAGTGTTTCATTGTATCTGTGCACACATAGACGTGTATGTGAGAATAAACTGATCCTATGTCATCTAGTGCTATCTGAGTGGAAAAATAGTTCAGCTATAGTGAGTAAACACGAGGAAATCTGCAGATGCTGGAAATTCAAACAACAACACCAGCATTTTGTGTGTGTTGTCAGCTATAGTGAATTGGCTGAGTAGACTCAAATGGTTGTAAACTCAACTTTGATTTTGAAATAAAAGAAAAAGCTGAGAGAAAAGAGATCTCATTATATAACACATGCAAAATGCTGGAAAACGTAGCAGGTCAGGCAGCAGTTATAGAGAGGGAATATGTTGTTATTCCTTCAGTAGGGAATAAACAATCGCAGGTCCTGAAGAAGGGTCTCAACCTGAAACATTGCTTTTTCCCCTCCATAGATGCTGTCTGCTGCCTTCAGGAAGGTGGTACAGGAGCCTCAGGACTCACACCACTAGGTTCAGTTACTGTTATTACCCCTCAGCCATCAGGTTCCTGAACCAGAGAGGATAACACCACTCGCCCCATCACTGAACTGTGCCCACAACCTGTGGACTCACTTTCAAGGACTCTTCATCTCATGTTCTCGATACCTATCTATTAATTTATATAGTTACTTTGTATTGGCACACTGTTTGAATGCCCAAGTCAGTGCAGTCTTGCATTGGTACTGTTATGGATATTATTCTATGGATTTAATAAGTATGCCCACAAGTAAATTAACCTCAGGGTTATATATAGTGACATATATGTACTTTGATTATACATCTACTTTGAACCTGCTGAGTTCCTCCAGCATTTTGTGTGTGTGGTTCTGGATTTCCAGTATCTGTAGAATCTCTATGCTTGGCTCTTTGAATAAGATTTTATTAAGAATAACATTATTGAGAATAAGTAAACATGAGAAATTCTGTAGATACTGGAAATCTAAAACAACTTCCACAAAGTGTTAGGTGGTAGGATCCCTTTGGAGACAGTGGACATTGTGGAGAATGATGTGTTATTCCATGGGGTGGTGGGTGTCCTAAGCCCAGTTCTAACATCGATACACCATTGGGGCACGGGACAGGGACAGGGTAGTGGAAAATGAATGATAACTTCCTGATACAAAGCCAAGGGATACTCCAACCCAATGACTCATGTACAGACAGGTGCCTGGTTTGGGCACTTGGAGCAGTGGAGGTGACTGAAAATCCTACAGCACTTGGACAAATATTTAATGAGTAGATTAGACACAGCCCTCCTGCACACTGTATCGGATCACAGCCCCCAGTCCAGCCACAGCCGCTCAGAACACACAGGTGCACTGGGAGACGCAGTCGCAAACATGGGCGATCAGCAGACAGCTGCAAACAGCTTTAAAACTCCCTACCACCCAGCGCATGGAGATTATTAGGGATTTATCCATGATTAAGGCACTGATTCCTGCTTTCTACACTGCGGTGGGCCAGACACAGACGGCAATAACAGAAGGTGGTGTTAACATCGATGGAGATCAGAGCCCTTCTGATCCGATGAATGCGGACCAATTTCAATACACCCCACATCACAGCAGTGGCCAGGATTGGCCTGTCTTTCAGCATAATTCAAATGCTTTCACAATTAACAATGTCACAGGTCTTACCTCTGAGAAAAATTGGACTCTGTTCAAATAATGTTTATTACCAAATTCCATGTATTTAGAATTACACAACAGAGCGGAATGTGCATGGACATAGAAACAAACAGTGAAATTCATCATTTGTCTCAACAACCAACGCCATCAGAGGATGTGCTGGGGGCAGCCTGCAAGTGTCACCATATTTCTGATGCCAACGTAATATGCCCACAACCCCTAATCCAAACTTCTCGTCTTTGCAATGTAGGAGAGAACCGGAGCACTTGAAAGAAACCCACACGGTCACAGGGAGAACACACAAATTCTTTACAGACAGCAACCGGAATTTAACCCCAAACTCTGACATTGTAAAGCATTACACTAGTTGCTATGTTACCATAGCACACTTATTGAAATTAATTACAGTCCTGTGCAAAGGCGTGCACATACACATACACACACACACACACACACACACACACCACACACACACACACACACACACACACACACACACACACACACACACACACACACACACACACACACATATATAGCTAGGGTATCTGAGACTTTTACACAGTACTGTAGTAATTTTATGTATTACACTGTACTGCTGCCACAAGAATAACAAGTTTCATGCCATATGTGAGTGATGATAAACCTGATTCTGATATGGGTCTCTATTGTGGACTGAGAGTGGGAAGAGGGCAGGGAGAGGGGAATCATGGTTGGGAAAAGGGGAAGGGAGAGGTGAGGGAGCGGGAAGCACCAGAGAGACATTCTGTAATGATCAATAAACCAATTGTTTGGAATCAACTGACCTTGCCTAGTGTCTGCAACTGCATCACTCCCCACCCCTGGCACTCCTCTCTGCCACCTGTCCCACACCCTGCCCCTGGCACTCCTCCTGTGCCACCTGTCCCACACCACTCCCCTGGCACTCCTCTCTGCCACCTGTCCCACACCCCTCCCCTGGCACTCCTCTCTGCCACCTGCATCACTCCCTGCCCCTGGCACTCCTCTCTGCCACCTGTCCCACACCCCTCCCCTGGCACTCCCTCTCTGCCACCTGTCCCACACCCCTCCCCTGGCACTCCTCTCTGCCACCTCTCCCACACCCCTCCCCTGGCACTCCTCTCTGCCACCTGTCCCACTCCCCGCCCCTGGCACTCCCTCTCTGCCACCTGTCCCACTCCCTCTCTGCCACCTGTCCCACACCCCGCCCCTGGCACTCCTCTCTGCCACCTGTCCCACTCCCTCTCTGCCACCTATCCCACTCCCTCTCTGCCACCTGTCCCACACCCCGCCCCTGGCACTCCTCTCTGCCACCTGTCCCACACCCCTCCCGCAGTGCACACCCTCACCATTCCCAGCATCCTTTGCTCCCGCCTGATTTACAGACTTGCTCTCTGCTCCACAGCTCTGTTCAACAGTCTTAGGCACTCGAGCTACATCTATGTGCCCAAGACTTTTGCACAGGACTGTATATAAAATGAAATGAAACAATGTTCTTCCAGTCAACGGTGCACCCACCCACAACACACATCACATAAAACAAAATATTATCACAGTTAACTTAATAAAATACAATTGAAAATGCATGTAGTGCACAGCACAGGTAAACAGTAAACAGCTCGTGGTCCTTGTGGCAAGACCACAGTGGTGGCAGGGTATTCATTAGTCTCATGCTTGAAGGAAGAAGCTGTTACCAGGTGTGGCAAACCCAGTCCTGATGTTTCTGTACCTCCTTCCTGATGGTAGATGGTCAAAGAGATTGTGGGATGGGTGGTAGGGATCCTCAATAAAGCTCTGTCTGCAGCACTCCGGGTAAATGTCATTGGTAGTGGGGAGGGAGACCATGGTGACCCTCGCGGTGGTTTTTATTGCCTTCTGTAGGGTCTTGCAGCTTCGTACCACATAATGATGCAGCCGTGGCACTCCTGTAGAAAGTTGTTAGAATGGGGGCAGAAAGCCTTGCGTGCATCAGTCTCCTCAGAGAGTAGTCACTGTTGTGCTGCCTTGACTAATGAGGAGGTGTTGTGGCTCCAGGCACAGTACTGTGCAAAAGCCTTAGGCACCCTAGCTATGTATACTGTATGTGCTGAAAATTTTTGCACAGTACTATCTCAAAAAATCGTGAGGGTGAATGCACTCGGGCTTTTTCTCTGGGTTGTGGAAGCAGGAACTAGAGGGCATAGGTTTAATGAAGGGGAAAGATTTGATTGTGTCGTGAAGGGATAACATTTATAAACAGAAAATTGTATCTATGTGGAATAGGGTGCCGGAGGAAGTGGCTGAGGCAGATAAAATACCACTGGGACATCCATGGACAGGCAGGGGTCAGAATGGACATTGGGCCAAAGGGCCTGTTTCCCTGCTGCATGACCCTGTCTCTCAGAGTGATTGTTAATATGTTTTACCCAGGCCAAATATTCAAAATTCAAAGTACATTTATTATCAGAGTATGTATACAAGCTTGAGATTCGTCTCCTTACAGGCAACTGAAAGACAAGGAAACCAACAGAACCCATTAAAAAAATGCCTACAAACACCCAATATGCAGAGAGGGGAAAAAACACAAATCATGCAAACAATGAAAGTAAGCAAACAGCATTCAGAACTGCAGTTCACAGAAGTGAGGCCAGAGACGCAAAGCCAGCAGTCGATTCAGGAGACCGTTACTATCGGGCCGCAGTCTCAGTTCAGCGCAGAGTAAACCTTGCGGAGTAGTGAACCGAACTGGCTTGTCCTTTGCCTCCTGTCCCAACACTCTGACCCAGCAACCTCGTCTGAACTTTGGTTTGCATCTTGCGCTCGGGCCCTGACCCCGCCACCTTGATTTGGCCCATACCCAACTTCTCCAGTTCGCCTGGCACTTAAATTGATCCCACCTCAGGTCTTTCCTCACTGTTGGACCCGGGCTCCACATTGATGGTGCCTCACCTCTGCTCGCTGCTACAGCAATGGCCAAGCATTGTCTCATCTCCCAGTCACGTGCCCAGGCACCATCACCTCAATTCACACCATGCCGCAATTGTCCTGCACCTTCGAGACTTCCACTCACACTGAAACAATGCCAGGTTGTACTGGGATTTCAAATACTCAACTCCGAAAGGAAAGTAACACGCTATTGTTTGCAGCGATCGTTTACCAGAAAAAGTTCAACTAATGAAGTATTTAATTATTTCCCTTGTTTTGTTTGAAAGAAGTCACTGAGTGCCATCTTGAACTGGAATATTCAATTGCGTAACACTTAACACCGAACAAAACCGGATCTTGTAGGCCGGTCTGTTTCAGTGTTGTTGGGTGAGAGAGATGACAAACTGGGACTGGGACCCAGGAAGAACTCCTAACTCTCTCAGTATTCTCCATTCAGCTGAGAAGGCAGGCAGGGCCCGGCTTTATCAGCCTCGCTGAAAGAGGATGTCTATCTATCTATCTATCTATCTATCTATCTATCTATCTATCTATCTATCTATCTATCTATCTATCACTCTATCTTTCTATCTATCTATAATGCATTGACTATATTTAAATCAAAGGTTCATAGGTTCTTGATTAGTCAAGGGATCTACGGTTGTGGGGAGAAGGCAGGAAGATGGGGTTAAAGGGGATAATAACCCAGACGTGATGGAATGGTCGAGGGGCCAAATGTTCCAACTTTGCACTCTGTCTTATGATCTTATGGTCTTCTAATACGCTTACTATCGTGAAGAAATTATTAAGAATGTATGCAAGTGGTCCTACTTCATCAGGAATTGACGAGATGTGGTACGTCACAGAAGACTAACAAAGCCCTATAGATATACGGTGGAGCATTCTGACCGGTTGCATCACAGTGAAGAGTAAGAATTTCAGGTTGTATACTCGATACATTCTCTGATATTAAATTGAACCATTTGGTTTGTTGGTGGGTCCGCAGGAAGCTGTGGAGGCTGATCCGGGATCCACTTATTGTGGTGCAGTGCGGGCAAGAGTAGGTGGTGGTTGGACACCAGAATGAAGTGAGTCCATTGGCTAATCCCTCATCTACCTGCACCACTTGTTTCCTTCTCCTTAAGCCCACCACCCCTGGAACATAGACAGCAGCTCATCGGAGTCTTCTGTTGTGGGCCGATCAACGACTGATTGGACCTGTGGCTTCGTTTTCACCACACGACTTTGTGCATCTTTTTGGCAAAGATCCTTCCTCTCCCAAGGATGAGGTCTTTGGAGCTTCTGCTGTGGTTTTCGTAGCTCTGGGTTTTGACAAGATGAAGTTGCTAGCCCCGGGTCCAACCCTCCTTTCACATCCAGGCCTGGTTCCATCCATGACGGAGTTACCCTCAATACTGCTGTGTGATAAAACCCCTTTGTTTCTCTGAGGCTTCTGTTGTACCTACACCTGGTGTGACTGGAGTTTATTGAATTTTTCTTATCCTTAATGGTGCTCACTGGTGGCGAGGCCTGTGATGAACAGGGATGTTCACTAGCAATGTGGCCTTTTGTTGGAAATGAGATTTGAAAGTGGGTTGTCCTTGCATGGGTTAGGTCATGCTTGCAGTCCTTTGCAGGACAGTGAGCACCCTCAGGAAATTAGGTCGGCCACCCTGCCTTTAGTGCAGTTGGCATTTGCTCAGTGACAGTCACACGACCAGTCAGATCGGGGCATTATGGTGCATCCTAATTAGGGCAGCACAGCCGTGTAATGATTAGCGCAACTGCTTTTATTCAATCGAGGTGCAGCGTGGAATAGGCCCTTCTGGCCCTTTGAGCCTCGCCAGCCAGCAACCCCCGATCTAATACAATATAGAACATCGAATAGTACAGCACAGTATAGGCCCTTCAGCCCACAATGTTGTGCCGACCCTTAAACCCTGCCTCCCATATATCCCCCCACCTTAAATTCTTCTGTATAAATTTCACTAGTGTATCTGCCTCCACCACTGACTCAGGCAGTGCATTCCACGCACCAACCACTTTCTGAGTAAAAAACCTTCCTCTAATATCCCCCTTGAGCTTCCCACCCCTTACCTTAAAGCCATGTCCTCTTGTACTGAGCAGTGGTGCCCTGGCTGTCCACTCTATCTATTCCTCTTAATATCGTGTATACCTCCATCATGTCTCCTCTCATCCTCCTTCTCTCCAAAGAGTAAAGCCCTAGCTCCCTTAATCTCTGATCATAATCCATACTCTCTAAACCAGGAAGCATCCTGGTAAATCTCCTCTGTACCCTTTCCAATGCTTCCACATCCTTCCGAGAGTGAGGCGACCAGAACTGGACACAGTACTCCAAGTGTGGCCTAACCAGAGTTTTGTAGAGCTGCATCATTACCCTGCGACTCTTAAACACTATCCCTCGACTTATGAGCTAACACCCCATAAACTTTCTTAATTACCCTATCTACCTGTGAGGCAACTTTCAGGGATCTGTGACGTGTACCCCCAAATCCCTCTGCTCCTCCACACTACCAAGTATCCTGCCAATTACTTTGTACTCTGCCTTGGAGTTTGTCTTTCCAAAGTGTACCACCTCACACTTCTCCGGGTTGAACTCCATCTGCCACTTCTCAGCCCACCTGCATCCTATCAATGTCTCTCTGCAATCTTCAACAATCCTCTACACTATCTACAACACCACCAATCTTTGTGTCGTCTGCAAACTTGCCAACCCACCCTTCTACCCCCACATCCAGGACATTAATAAAAATCACGAGAAGTAGAGGTCCCAGACCTGATCCTTGTGGGACACCACTGGTCACAACCCTCCAATCTGAATGTACTCCCTCCACCACGACCCTCTGCCTTCTGCAGGCAAGCCAATTCTGAATCCACCTGGCCAAACTTACCTGGATCCCATGCCTTCTGACTTTCTGAATAAGCCTACCATGTGGTACATTATCAAATGCCTTACTAAATCCATGTAAATCACATTAACTGCACTACCCTCATCTACATGCTGGTCACCTCCTCAAAGAACTCTATCAGGCTTGTTAGGCACGATCTGCCCTTCACAAAGCCATGCTGACTGTCCCTGATCAGACCATGATTCTCTATATGTCCATAGATCCTATCTCTAAGAATCTTTTCCAACAGCTTTCTCACCACAGACGTAAGCCTCACTGGTCTATAATTACCTGGACTATCCCTACTACCTTTTTTGAGCAAAGGGACGACATTCGTCTCCCTCCAATCCTCTGGTACCATTCCCGTGGACAACGAGGACATAAAGATCCTAGCCAGAGGTTCAGCAATCTCTTCCCTCGCCTCGTGGAGCAGCCTGGGGAATATTCCGTCAGGCCCCGGGGACTTATCCGTCCTAATGTATTTTAACAACTCCAACACCTCCTCTCCCTTAATATCAACATGCTCCTAAACATCAACCTCACTCATATTGTCCTCACCGTCATCAAGTTCCCTCTCATTGGTGAATACCGAAGAGAAGTATTCATTGAGGACCTCGCTCACTTCCACAGCCTCCAGGCACATCTTCCCACCTTTATGTCTAATCGGTCCTACCTTCACTCCTATCATCCTTTTGTTCTTCACATAATTGAAGAATCCCTTGGGGTTTTCCTTTACCCTATTCACCAAGGCCTTCTCATACCCCCTTATTGCTCTCCTCAGCCCCTTCTTAAGCTCCTTTCTTGCTACCCTATATTCCTCAATAGCCCCATCTGATCCTTGCTTCCTAAACCTCATGTATGCTGCCTTCTTCCACCTGACTAGATTTTCCACTTCACTTGTCACCCATGTTTCCTTCACCCTACCATTCTTTATCTTCCTCACCGAGACAAATTTATCCCTAACATCCTGCAAGAGATCCCTAAACATCAACCACATGTCCATAGTACATTTCCCTGCAAAAACATCATCCAAATTCACATCCGCAAGTTCTAGCCTTATAGCCTCATAATTTGCCCTTCCCCAATTAAAAATTTTCCTGTTCTTTCTGATTCTATCCTTTTCCATGATAAT